>NC_080042.1:37340575-37621076 GCF_012489685.1 Lotus japonicus
TGTTCTTTCTTTCTCTTGGCTTCTTCAATAGCTTCAAGAAGCTTATTTCTCTGTTCTAGTTCATGAAGAGCCACCCTCCTAGCAAGCCTTTGCTTTGCAGCCTCAATGCTCTGACTGCCCTCTGCATGCAGGAGCTGCATCATAATCGGAACTTGAGCCACTAGCCAAGTGCTCAGATTGTTCCACTCATCAGCCACATTTTCAGCATTCTCACTGAGATCAGTCTGACCGTGCACATTGCGGAGCCTCAAAGAGGCTTCATGATAGAAGATATTGATGCACTCAGAGAGAAATGTGGGTTGAAGGTGAGTATAGGGAATTATGGAGAGGTTGGGTTCAGGAGAGGCTGGATGATTGCTGCTATGGGCTTCAGAGGCACCTTGTGGAGAACCAATGTTAATCATGGGAGAATTGGGTTCAGAGGTTCCAAGGTGAGGGTCTGAAGTTTCAACCAGAGGGTGAGGTGATCTAACCGAGGATTGGTTAGACACTGATTGTTCAGGTTCAGGGTCTGGTTGAATGGGCTCTTGTTGGTCAGGGACAGGGTGAGCTTGTTGGACTAAGGGATCTGCCTCTTGGATAGGATTGGCCAAGATAGGTTCATCTGGGTCAACTAGACGTTCAGGTCTAGGGCCAGGATATCTCCTAGGGCTTGGACAGGTAAGGTAATACTCTTCCAAGGCAGAAACCTTCTCCTTTCTAACCTCCATGAATTTTCTAATTGATTCAGAGGTATTGGAGGGAGGAGAGTCAATAACATTGATGGGGAAGGATACAGGTGTGAAGGCTGTTGAAGAGTCTGTATCCGTGGTTCTGGCAGCAGGACGTGCTGATGCTCTGGGAGCAGAGTGATCAGACGTTCTGGGTTGTGGTTCTGTTTGGTTGGGTTCGGGTTGGTCAGGGATGATTGGTTCAGAGGATAATGGGTCGTATGGAATGGTAAGGAGAGAGGTTGGATCTTCTGACCTAGAGGTTTGGGTCTGAAGCAAATTCCAGAGAGGTGCTTCAGTAGGAGAAGGTTGAAAGAAGGAAGATCTTGGGGAATGTGGTGGAGAGGTGGTTTGTGCGGCTGGTTGGGATTCAGGAATAGGAGTGAGGGGATTTGAGGAATGTTGAAGCAAGGCAGAAATAGGGAGTGCATCAAATAAATTCAAATCATCATCAGAAGCAAGTGCAGGCTTACTTGTATGTGCTGATGATCGAGTCACTCTGGCAGGAGGTTCAGTCCTTCTGACCACTGCAGCAGCTGGTTCCACCCGAGTAGGCTTCACCACAATTCTGACCTTCTTCTGCTTCTTCTTTGGAGGACCATCCTCACTATCATCACCATCATCATCATCAGGCTTGCTCTTCGGCTTCTTGACCAGAGGGACATCAGATTCCTCTAAGGATTCTTCCAGAATCATCTTCCTCTTGGTTTTCTTCTTGGGAGGAGAAGGAAACTCTGGAGCTGGTGGAAGTCTACTGACGAAATCATCAAGGTCAATCTCGAATCCTTGAGCCCTGAGGTCTTCAACATAGCATCTGATGGCTTCAGGATGGTCTGCTTGAGTCCACAGAGGGTAGTCATTCAGAGGCTTTCTTCTTCCTCTGATCTCAGAAGATGTGTCTTCATGAGCAGGAGCAATCTTCTTCTGGATTAAGCCCATCTTCTTCAAGGAGTTTGCAGTGAAGACATCACTGACAATGGTGCTCAAATCCTCTGTGCAACCAGCATTGATCAAATCTTGCACCAAGTTGCTTTCAATGAGAAAGTCTGAGAGCAGCCTCCCAAAAGGGATATATTTGATTGCAGACTTGATGGAGGCTGTGGTGCGAGACTTCCGGATGCATTCCTTCAAGTAGGAGAACAGGAAGTAGGGAAGGCAGATCTTCTCCTTGTCTTGAATGAAAAACAGCATCGCCTTCTGGTTGAAGTTGATGTAATCTGGGGAACTGCCCTTCGGTCTCTGATTAATGCAGTTGAGTAGGATCTTGTGCCAGATCCTGAGTTTGGGGTGAAGGTCCATCACCTTGTAACTCGTCTTGCCCGGTTTGAAGGTTGTGTACAGGGCCTTGTTGACTATGTCCTTGGTGCTGGGTTTCAGCTTCGATTCCGTCAGTTGGAACCGATACCCATAAGCAGTTTCTGCTCCTAGCAGATTCACGAAGGACTTCTCAGTGATGATGATCTTCCTGCCAAGAATGTGAGAGACCACCTGAGTGTCATCGCAGTCTGCGTGCTTCCAGAATTCCTTTACCAATTTCTCATACACCGGTCCTCGAAGTCGGTTGAAATAATTTCCCCAACCTTGAGCTTGGACTTCAGGACGAAGATCAAACCCATTTGCAGCCAAGTTATCGAGGTTGAATCTCCATTCTGCCAGGACTTGGAGTTCCTCAGGAGGAAAAACACAGTGAACGGCACAGCCCCGTTCTGCAATAGGAACAATCTGCTCTTGAGCTTGAACTTGTTCTTGTGCCGGGTTCTCAGAGCCCCTTTGCCCGTTGCCAACCCGACTACCATGTGAGGGAACTGAGGTGCGTCTGCAGCAGATCTTCTGGTTTGTCTCACCATTTTGAAGAGGTTGAAGGTTTGAGGTAGAAGATGAAGTTTGAAAGATGAAGAGAGATCGAGAGAGAATTCGAGAGGAGCGGTTTTTGAAAAGCAGAGAGTGCAAGAGTGAAAACCGGAAGTGAACGAGAATCGTGTGTGTATAGTGGGTTTTATCAAATAACCGTTGTTGATTCAAAAAGCACTTTAAGATCAACGGTTGAAAATTAAAGATAGATAGTAACAGTAAAATACACAATCACACACAGGAGATAAGCATATCTACACGCAATCATAACAGACTGTCACACGGGCACAAGGAATTATGCATCAGAAATTCTGACACACGTGTTGTTGTCTCAGCTTCAGAGTCAGTACCAGTGGGCACACACACTCTGATTGAGTTACCTTCTGGACTAGACATCTTCTGATCAAGAAGTATCATAGTCAGAGGTTCTGATCCATCTTCACTCTGGACAAAAGTCCATGTTTAGATTTTTCAGAATAAAATTAAATCTATCTTCAGCTAAGGGCTTTGTAAAGATATCTGCCCATTGATGGTCAGTATCAACAAACTTCAGAAGAAGTACGCCCTTCTGTACATAATCTCTAATAAAATGATACTTTACCTCAATGTGCTTTGCCCTTGAATGCAAGATAGGATTCTTACTCAATGAGATTGCAGCAGTGTTATCACAATAGATTGGGATATTGCTCTCAAGGATCTGATAATCCTCCAGCTGATGTTTCATCCAGAGCATCTGAGTGCTGCATATTGCTGCTGAGATATATTCTGCCTCAGCAGTTGATAGTGCAATGGTTGATTGCCTCTTGCTTGCCCATGAGACTAGATTGCCTCCCAGAAATTGACAATTTCCGGAAGTACTTTTTCTCTCTGTTCTATCTCCAGCATAATCAGCATCACAATAACCTGAAAGCTTATACTCTGATGTTTTCTTATACATCAAGCCAAGGTTAGTGGTGCCTTTCAGATACCTTAGGATCCTCTTAACAGCAGTTAAGTGGGTTTCCCTTGGATCTGATTGGAAACGAGCACATAAGTGAACACTAAATAATATGTCTGGCCTAGATGCAGTTAAGTATAGAAGTGAACCTATCATTCCACGATAGAGCTTCTGACATACTTTACCACTTTTATCTTCTTTCTCCAAAATGCATGTAGGATGCATTGGAGTCTTGGCCACTGTAGATTCCAGCATATTGAACTTCTTCAGAAGTTCTTTAGTGTACTTGCTCTGATGGATATATGTTCCTTCTGGTGTTTGATCAACTTGTATTCCCAGAAAGTACTTTAATTCTCCCATCATACTCATCTCAAATTCAGCCTGCATCATCTCAGAAAATTCTTTGCATAGAGATTGATTAGCAGAACCAAATATAATATCATCAACATAAATTTGCACAATTAAGATATCATCTTTATAAGTCTTGCAAAAAAGAGTTGTATCTACTTTACCCCTTACAAACTCATTCTCCAGAAGGAATGAGCTAAGTCTCTCATACCATGCTCTGGGAGCTTGCTTCAGACCGTAGAGTGATTTCTTCAATTTGAACACATGGTCTGGTTTCTTTTCATCTTCAAAACCTGGGGGTTGATGAACATAGACTTCCTCTGAGATATAGCCATTTAGGAAGGCACTCTTTACGTCCATCTGATGTAGAACTATGTTGTGATTTACTGAGAAAGAGATCAATAGTCTGATTGCCTCCAGTCTTGCTACCGGAGCAAAAGTTTCAGTGTAGTCTATTCCTTCTTGCTGGCTGTAGCCTTGAGCAACTAGCCTTGCCTTGTTTCTGACTACATCTCCTTTCTCATTCAGCTTGTTTCTGAATACCCATTTTGTTCCAATAACATGGACATTGTCAGGCTTCTTCACTAAGCTCCAAACATCGTTCTTGGAAAATTGATTCAATTCTTCTTCCATGGCCAGAATCCAATCCTTGTCCTGAAGAGCTTCATCTATTGACTTGGGTTCAATTAAGGACACCAATCCTTTCAGACTCAGCAAGGTCTCTTCAGAGGGTCTGAAGGCAGATCTGGTTCTGACTGGTTCATCTTTGTTACCCAGAATCAATTCCTTAGGGTGAGCTGCAGTGATTCTGCTCTTCTTCAGAGTTTGTGAGTTAGAGGGACCAGCTTCTTCCTCTGGTTCATCTTCCTCTGGCTCAACTTCCTCTGGAGCTTTGCCTTTGTCAGAAACATTAATGCTTAAATCTGCAAACTTTTCAACTAGCTTTGACTGGTCAGAGTCAAGCTTATCATCAAATCTAACATGAATAGATTCTTCAATAGTCTTAGCATCAGTATTATAAAATCTAAAGCCTTTAGATCTATCAGAATAACCAAGTAATAGACACTTAGAAGACTTAGCATCAAATTTATGCAATCTATCCTTAGTATTGAGAACATAACAAACACAGCCAAAAGGATGAAAATAAGAAATGTTGGGTTTTATGTTCTTCCACAATTCATAAGGAGTCTTATTCAGAATTGGTCTCACAGAGATTCTGTTCTGAATGTAACATGCTGTATTTACTGCCTCTGCCCAAAAGTGCTTAGCCATGCCAGTTTCTTGGAGCATGGTTCTAGCCATCTCCTGAAGAGTTCTGTTCTTCCTCTCAACAACACCATTTTGTTGAGGAGTTCTGGGACAAGAGAAATCATGTGCAATTCCATAGGAATCAAACAGACTCTCAAACTTGTCATTCTCAAACTCTCCACCATGGTCACTTCTGACACGCACAATCCTACAAGCCTTCTCGTTTTGCACTTGAGCAATGAAGGTAGAGAACACAGCATGAGACTCATCCTTGCGGGTTAGAAACTTTACCCATGTCCAGCGGCTATAGTCATCAACGATAACCATCCCATATCTCTTGCCACCTATAGACTCAGTTTTCACTGGTCCAAACAGGTCGATATGCAGAAGTTCTAACGGCCTTGAGGTTGAGACAACATTCTTTGCCTTGAAAGGGACTTTTGTGAATTTGCCTTTCTGACATGCTTCACAAAGAGCGTCTGAAGCGAACTTCAGATTGGGTAAGCCCCTGACAAGATTTAGCTTGCTCAGCTGAGAAATCTTTCTCATACTGGCATGCCCTAACCGTCTATGCCATACCCACTGCTCTTCATTAACAGACAGAAGGCACTTCACATTCTGAGCCTCCAACTCAGATAATCTGATCTTATAAATGTTGTTCTTCCTCTTGCTGTTAAACAGAACAGAGCCATCGATCTGACTTACAGCCCGGCAGGACTTTTGATTGAATATAACATCATAACCCTTGTCAGCTAATTGACTTATAGACAATAAGTTATGTGTTAAGCCGTCTACCAATAAAACATTATCAATGCATGGACTACTATCTACACAAATAGTGCCAGTACCAATAATTTTACCCTTTTCATTTCCTCCGAAGCCAACTTCGCCTCCAGGCTTAAGTTTCAGCTCTCGGAACATACGCTTTTCTCCCGTCATGTGACGCGAGCATCCACTGTCCAGATACCATGATTGGTGTTTCAGTGGAGCTATCAAGGATATCTGCAACATAGATAATTTTGTCCTTAGGTACCCACTTTCTGGGTCCTCTTTTGTTAGTTACCCCAGAGGTTCTGATCACCTTGGGTGTCTCAACATAATATTTTAAAGGAATATTTGCATGATATTTAGTCATAGAGAAAGATCCCTTTTTAAGAGGGTTTTTAGCAATTTTAGCAGGTACAGGATCAGGCAATATTGTACCAGAGGGAACAAAGCATTCATACAAGGATTTAGCTTTAGACACAGAAGGCTCATTTCTAATTGGTTTAGAATAGCCAATGCCATGCATTCCATTTCTGCTTACGCCATAGATCATTGAAGCCATTAAGCTTCTATCCACGCTTTTAGCTAGGAATCTTTGAAAAGACTTTTCATACTTTGATTCATTTCTACAATCAGAGGCATCACAGGCAACAATTTCTTCTAACTTAGCAATCTGGTTCTTAAGCACAGAGTTAGAATTGATCAAAGCATGATTATCATTTTTCAAATCAGAAATAATTTTCTCATGTTCAGAAGGAGTCTTGGAAACAGCAGATAAGTCCTTTTTCAGCTTCTTATGCTTAGACAATAAGGAGTTATACTTATCCATGATATCAGACAATGCATGTTTCAGTTCAGAGGTAGAGAAAGAAGCAAATACCTCATTTTCATCGTCTGAGTTAGGATCTCCTTCTGATTCTGAGTCAGAGTCAACAACTTCCTTTGACTCTGCTTCCTTGTCTTTGACAATTGCCATGAGTCCTTGGACTTCACCATCAGAGTCAACATCCTCTGACTCTGATTCATCAAATGTCACCATCAGACTCTTCTTCGTCTTGAAGTGCTTCTTTGGCTTCTTGTCTTTCTTCAACTTTGGACAATCACTTTTGTAGTGCCCAGATTCTTTGCACTCAAAGCATGTGACTTCCTTGATTGAAGACTTCTTCTGGCCTGAGGACTCATACTTTCCTTTTGCCTTTCCAGAGCCTTTGAACTTGCTCTGCCTGTGCTTCCAGATGCGGTTGAGTCTCTTGGAGATCAGAGTCAGCTCATCTTCATCAGAATCTTCTGATGCTTCTTCAGATTCTTCTTCTTCAGCTTGAAGAGCCTTTGACTTCTCAACCTTAGCCTTTTCAGGTTTGGATTTCAAGGCTATGGACTTTTTCCTCAGATCTTGCATCTCTGAGCGCTTCAGCTCATGGCATTTCAAAATGCTGATGAGTTCTTCTAAACTCATATTCTCAACGTCTCTTGTGAGCTCTATTGAAGTCACCAAAGGCATCCAACTTTCAGGAAGACACCTGATGACCCTTATGACATGATCTTTTGTTGTGTAGCTCTTGTTGAGAGGTCGTATGCCAGCTACAAGCAATTGAAATCTGGAGAACATTTCTTCAATGGACTCATTTGGCTCCATGATGAAGGATTCATACTTTTGGATCAAGGACAATGCCTTTGATTCTTTGACTTTCTTGTTTCCTTCATGAGACATCTTCAGAGAATCAAAAATGCCTTTAGCAAACTCACGATCTGTAATCTTCTGGTACTCCTCATAGGAAATAGCACTTAGAAGAATTGCTCTTGCTTTGTGATGTTGTGTGTACAGCTTCTTTTGATCTGCAGTCATCTCAGACCTTGGGATCTTCTTGCCATCTGCATCAACTGGACGCTCATAGCCATCCACAATAATATCCCAGAGATCTGCATCGAAACCCAGAAAGAAACTTTCCAGTCTATCTTTCCAATATTCGAACCTTTGACCATCGAACATAGGAGGTTTTGCATTGTAACCATCTCTTTGAGTTTCACTGGTGGTGGCAGCCATTGTTTTTCACACCGGCCCGGATCACTGAACACTGTTAGGTGTGGTAATCAGAACTTGCGCTCTGATACCAATTGAAGGTATGAAAAACGGTAGAAAGGGGGGGTTTGAATAACGTTTTCAGAACAAAGCTTCCACCTTAAAGATTTTGACAAATCTTTCGAGAACTTAAGTGCTAAAGATAAGAGATAGAAAAGCACACAAGGATTTTATCCTGGTTCACTTGATAAATCACTCAAGCTACTCCAGTCCACCCGTTAAGGTGATTTCTTCCTTCTTAGAATGAAGGCAATCCACTAATCAGGTAAGAGTTACAACTGCACTTGAAACCTACAAGTGACTAACAATTACACTGACTTAGCTCACACTAAGATTCACTCTCTTAGTCTTCTCTAGGATCCGATCAACCTTGATCTCCTAAAGGAACTAAACAAACTGTTTATGATGAGGACAAGGACAAGGGTCATGGAGCCCTAAAAGGACTTGGAGGACCAATGACAAGGGCTAGAGCTAAAAAGGCCAAAGAGACTCTTCAGCAAGTAGTGGCAACCATTCTTGAAGACAAAGTGGTAGAAGAGATGGAACCAAAAATCATGATGATCATTCAGGCCCAAGAAGAAGAGCCAGCCCACGCATAGGGGCTGCCATGTGATGTTCTGTTTTATTTTATTTCAATAAAAATGCAAAGGACCAATTGAATAAGTTGGATCCAAATGCATTATGTTGCTGAATTTTATTTTAGTGTGTTTAATCCACTTCAAGTGGTGTGTGTTTGCATGTGGCGCATGAAGGGCTTAAAGGGAGGGATCCATTCCTTTCTTAAAACTCTTTGAATGTGTTTGAATTTCAATAAGTTCTGAATGGAGGAGTTACATCAGCAAAGTCAAAGGATTGAAGAGCTTTCAAAGCCAAGAATGGAGTTACAAAGAAAGGGAAATTAAGTTCATAAAGAGCATTGAATGCTATATTCCCTGGTCAGAATAACAATCAAGAAAGGGAGTTACATGAAGCAATCAGCCACTAAAAACACGTTCAGGGCTGAAGCATATCACTATCTTCCTCTTTTAATTTGTAACTCCTAGCCTAGGATTCTTCTAGAGAAATTACACCTCATCATTTTTTTTGTAACTAGGCTGAATTTCCTTCTTCTTTATAAGGACCACTCCTTCAATGTAATAGACAGATTATGAATGAATTAGTATTTTCTTTTCTGAGTGATTCAGATTTGTGAGAGTGATTCTCATAGTTCTTGAGTGATTCAAGAATTAGGCTTATCAAGGGTTTGTCACCACCTTTGTGTGAAGTCTTCATCTTCCATTTCACTAAAACTTCCCCTCTTTTCTGTCCATTTCCCTTCCATCACGAAATTCTTCTTCTTCTTTCTCACATTTCAGAGTTCTCATCATCCAAGATCAATCCTAGACGATCCATTGCAGCCCTTGCATCAACTTGGGGCGTATCATTTGGTAATCAGAGCTCCGGTTCTAGGATTTTGGTTTCTTTTCTTATCTGGAATTCTGGTTAGCAACTCTTTGTCATTTCTTGTTACCTTGATTTTAGTTTTTGTTTCTTTTGGCTGAACCATTGCAAAAGTTAAGCCTTGTTAATTGTTCAGAATCAAAAACAAATTACAAAACGAAAATTCAAAAAAAAAAAAAAACGAAAATTCAAAAAAAAAAATGGCTGAATGGTTCTTGTTTAATTAGCCAAATTCAATTGTTCAAGGTAATTTTGTTGCTAGCATTCCAATTTATTTTCTTCTTTCTGTTTGTTCTTGAATTCTTCTTTAGTCTCTAAATATTTGGAGTCCTTTCCATTTCTGTGGTGATTTTGTCTTGTCTTCTTTTGTTTCATATTCTAAAGTCTATTCTAATCTGTGTGACTCTACACAAATTTGGTGGCATAATTCTTTGTGTGTCTTAACTTTGATTTACTCAAGAGATTGTGAGAATTTTTGAGTGGAAAAAGGCAAGAGTGCACATCATAGAAAAGCCAATTTGAGGGAAACACGAGAGAAGTGAGGTAAACACTAACATTTGTTTGTTCTACTTGAATCTTTTCATTTGTCAAAGATGTCAGGAGAAGAGGAGGAGCAACCAGCAGTGCGACTCTCGACCATCGAAATGCGGGCTCTTACACAACATCTGGAAAACTTAATGAGGAGGCAAACTGAAGAGATCCACGAAAGGCTGGATCAAATGGAGAACCGGAACAATAGTGACAGTGAAGGCGGGAGGCCACGACGAATTCATGAAAATCCTAGACCTGCTCGGATTGAAGGAGTCAAATTCCAAATTCCTCCTTTTAAGGGAAAGAGTGATCCAGAGGCATACTTGGAGTGGGAACTCAAAATAGAGCATGTCTTTGCTTGCAACAACTATGAGGAGGACCAAAAGGTGAAACTTGCAGCTGCTCACTTTTCAGACTATGCTCTTGTTTGGTGGAATAAGTTTGCAAAAGAGAGATTGAGAAATGAGGAGCCAGCGGTGGAAACATGGGCTGAAATGAAACGAATCATGAGGAAAAGATATGTCCCTTCAAGCCATGCTAGGGATGTAAAATTTAAACTTCAAAAACTTACCCAAGGCAGCAAGAGTGTTGAGGAGTATTACAAAGAACTTGAGGTGCTTATGTTGCAAGCCAATCTTGAGGAGGATGAAGAGGTAACCATGATTCGATTTATTAATGGTCTATCTAATGATGTTAGAGATATTATAGAACTTCAGGAATATGTAGACATGGAAGAATTGCTGCACAAGGCCACTAAAGTTGAGCAACAACTCAAAAGGAAAGGGCTTGCAAGGAAGAGTTCTACCAATTCCAATTCATCTTGGAGAGACAGAATGAAGAATGAAGGGCCGAGCACCCTTAGCAAACCAGCCACCAAACCACAAGCTTCAGCTTCTTCAAAACCTCTTGAACAACCATCCAAAAAGAGCAAAGAGGTCAAGTGCTTCAAATGCCAAGGTATGGGACATTATGCTTATGAATGTGCCTCCAAAAAGACCATGATTCTTAAGGATGATGGAGACTACACCAGTGAGTCCGAAGGAGAACAAAGTGAAGAAGAAGAGGAGGCAGCCATGAATGGTGAACTGTTGATGATCCGAAGAATGCTTGGTAGCCAACAAAAGCCAAAGAAAGAAAGCCAAAGAGAGAATATCTTTCACACAAGATGTTCTGTCAATGGGCAGATTTGCTTGATGATTGTTGATGGCGGAAGCTGTACTAATGTGGCTAGTGAAAGAATGGTGGAGAAGCTGAACCTGGTCACAAAACCACATCCTTGGCCATACAAACTTCAATGGCTCAGCCACTATGGAGAAATACAAGTAAGTAAGCAAGTTGAAGTTGACTTTTCCATTGGCAAATACAGGGATAAGGTTCTTTGTGATGTTGTTCCCATGGAGGCTAGTCACATACTGCTGGGAAGACCATGGCAATATGACACCAACTCTGATCATAATGGAAGCACCAACAAGATCTCATTCCAACATCATGGCCAGAAAATTACGCTCAAACCTTTGAGCCCTAGGGAGGTGCGTGAGGATCAAAAGAAAATGAGAGAAAAGATTGAACAAGAGAGAAAAGAAAAGAGTGAGACACTTGAGAGAAAGCAAAAAGAAAAGAGTGAAACACTTGAGAGAGAGCAAAAAGAAAAGAGTGAAATACTTGAGAGAAAAGAAATTTGTTTGATCAAAAAGAGAGAGGTGAAAAGGATGATAGCTTCAAAACAGATCCTATACTTGATGTTTTGCAAAAATCAGATTTTGAACACTAACACTTTTGAAAATTTTGAGCTGCCTTCTAGTGTTAAATCTCTTTTGCAGGATTATGAGGATGTGTTTCCAACAAGTGTTCCAAGTGGTCTACCACCACTGAGAGGAATTGAGCATCAAATTGATCTCATTCCGGGAGCTTCTTTGCCTAATAGGCCAGCATATAGAAGCAACCCACAAGAAACCACTGAAATTCAAAGACAAGTGGAAGAACTCTTGAACAAAGGGTGGGTAAGAAATAGCATGAGTCCTTGTGCTGTACCGGTGATTTTGGTACCAAAGAAAGATGGGACTTGGAGAATGTGCTCTGATTGTAGAGCCTTGAATAACATCACCATTAAGTATAGGCACCCTATTCCTAGACTTGATGATTTGCTTGATGAATTGCATGGAGCATGTTATTTTTCTAAAATTGATTTGAAAAGTGGTTACAATCAGATAAGGATTAAAGAAGGGGATGAATGGAAAACTGCTTTCAAAACTAAATATGGTTTGTATGAATGGTTGGTTATGCCTTTTGGTTTAACTAATGCACCTAGTACTTTTATGAGACTAATGAACCATGTTTTGAGGGAATTCATTGGGAAATTTGTGGTTGTGTACTTTGATGATATTTTGGTCTATAGCACTACTCTTGAGCTGCATGTTGAGCACTTAAGATCCGTCTTGAGTATGCTTAGAAAGGAACAATTGTTTGCCAATCTTGAGAAATGCACTTTTTGCACTGACCATGTTGTGTTTCTTGGTTTTGTTGTGAGTTCGAAAGGAGTGCAGGTTGATGAGGAAAAGATCAAAGCCATTCAAGAGTGGCCCACTCCTAAATCCGTGGGTGATGTAAGAAGTTTTCATGGCTTGGCCAGTTTCTACAGGAGGTTTGTAAAGGACTTTAGTACCTTGGCAGCACCCCTAAATGAAGTGGTGAAAAAGAATGTGGGTTTTCATTGGGGAAAGAATCAAGAAGAGGCCTTTGCTGCCCTAAAGCATAAGCTTACCCATGCACCTATACTTGCTTTACCTAACTTTGCTAAATCTTTTGAACTTGAATGTGATGCTTCAAATGTAGGTATTGGAGCTGTGTTGCTTCAAGAAGGCCACCCAATTGCTTATTTTAGTGAAAAGTTAAGCGGAGCTGCCCTTAACTATTCTACTTATGATAAGGAATTGTATGCTTTGGTGAGAGCTTTGAAGACCTGGCAGCATTATCTTTTGCCCAAGGAATTCGTGATTCATAGTGATCATGAGTCGCTGAAATACTTGAAGGGGCAAGGTAAGTTGAACAAAAGGCATGCCAAATGGGTTGAATTTTTGGAACAATTTCCCTATGTCATAAAACACAAAAAGGGGAAAAGTAACATTGTGGCTGATGCTTTATCCAGGAGACACGTGTTGCTTTCCATGTTAGAGACTAAATTGCTAGGACTTGAACATGTGAAAGAAATGTATGAAAAAGATGATAACTTTGCTGAAATTTTTGTGGCTTGTGAGAAAGTTTCTCAAAATGGATTTTATAGGCACAATGGATTTTTATTTAAGGAAAACAGGTTGTGTGTGCCTAAAAGTTCCATTAGAGAACTGCTTGTTAAAGAATCCCATGCTGGGGGACTAATGGGTCATTTTGGAGTCCAAAAGACTCTAGAAACTTTACAGGAACATTTCTATTGGCCCAAAATGAAACATGATGTGATCAAGTTTTGTGAACATTGCATTGTTTGCAAGAAGGCTAAGTCTAAGGTGATGCCACATGGTTTGTATACTTCTTTGCCAATCCCTGAATACCCTTGGGTTGACTTGTCTATGGACTTTGTTTTAGGCCTCCCTAGAACAAAGAATGGTAAGGATTCCATTTTTGTGGTTGTTGATAGGTTTTCAAAAATGGCTCACTTTATTCCTTGCAGGAAAGCTGATGATGCTTGTCACGTTGCTGATTTGTTCTTTAAAGAAGTTGTAAGACTTCATGGGATGCCTAGAAGCATAGTTAGTGATAGGGACACCAAGTTCCTAAGTCACTTCTGGAGGACTTTATGGGGGAAGTTAGGCACCAAACTTTTGTTCTCTACCACTTGCCACCCACAAACTGATGGGCAAACTGAGGTGGTTAATAGGACCCTAGGCACCTTGCTTAGGACTGTCCTTAAGGCCAATTTAAAGGCTTGGGAGGCGTGTTTGCCTCATGTTGAATTTGCTTACAATAGGGCTGTCCATAGCACTACCAATTGCTCTCCATTTGAAGTAGTGTATGGATTTTCAAGCACAAGGAAGGACAGGGCAAAGCTGAATATGTCAAGAAGATGCATGAGCGTGTGAAGGCTCAAATTGAGAGAAAGAATGAGAGTTATGCTAGGCAAGCTAACAAGGGAAGAAAGGAGGTGGTGTTCCAACCCGGAGATTGGGTTTGGGTGCACATGAGGAAGGAAAGGTTTCCAGAACAAAGGAAATCCAAACTCCAACCTAGAGGGGATGGACCTTTTCAAGTGCTTGAGAGAATCAATAACAATGCCTACAAAATAGAGCTTCCAGGTGAGTATAACATCAGCTCAACCTTTAATGTCTCTGATTTATCTCTCTTTGATGCAGATGGCGGAGAATTTGATTTGAGGTCAAATCCTTTTCAAGAGGGAGGGAATGATGAGGACAAGGACAAGGACAAGGGTCATGGAGCCCTAAAAGGACTTGGAGGACCAATGACAAGGGCTAGAGCTAAAAAGGCCAAAGAGACTCTTCAGCAAGTAGTGGCAACCATTCTTGAAGACAAAGTGGTAGAAGAGATGGAACCAAAAATCATGATGATCATTCAGGCCCAAGAAGAAGAGCCAGCCCACGCATAGGGGCTGCCATGTGATGTTCTGTTTTATTTTATTTCAATAAAAATGCAAAGGACCAATTGAATAAGTTGGATCCAAATGCATTATGTTGCTGAATTTTATTTTAGTGTGTTTAATCCACTTCAAGTGGTGTGTGTTTGCATGTGGCGCATGAAGGGCTTAAAGGGAGGGATCCATTCCTTTCTTAAAACTCTTTGAATGTGTTTGAATTTCAATAAGTTCTGAATGGAGGAGTTACATCAGCAAAGTCAAAGGATTGAAGAGCTTTCAAAGCCAAGAATGGAGTTACAAAGAAAGGGAAATTAAGTTCATAAAGAGCATTGAATGCTATATTCCCTGGTCAGAATAACAATCAAGAAAGGGAGTTACATGAAGCAATCAGCCACTAAAAACACGTTCAGGGCTGAAGCATATCACTATCTTCCTCTTTTAATTTGTAACTCCTAGCCTAGGATTCTTCTAGAGAAATTACACCTCATCATTTTTTTTGTAACTAGGCTGAATTTCCTTCTTCTTTATAAGGACCACTCCTTCAATGTAATAGACAGATTATGAATGAATTAGTATTTTCTTTTCTGAGTGATTCAGATTTGTGAGAGTGATTCTCATAGTTCTTGAGTGATTCAAGAATTAGGCTTATCAAGGGTTTGTCACCACCTTTGTGTGAAGTCTTCATCTTCCATTTCACTAAAACTTCCCCTCTTTTCTGTCCATTTCCCTTCCATCACGAAATTCTTCTTCTTCTTTCTCACATTTCAGAGTTCTCATCATCCAAGATCAATCCTAGACGATCCATTGCAGCCCTTGCATCAACTTGGGGCGTATCAGTTTATCAAAGAATTGTTTACAAGAGATTTGCTTCTAAAAAGCTAATAGTAAACACAATGAATTTCAGATGAAAGAAAGCTTAGAATATTTTGAATATGTCTTGCGCGTATGTATTGCTTCTTCTTAGTTTCTTAGCCGCTTCTTTCAATCTTCAGCCTCTATATATACTCCAAGGATTAGGGTTGAGCGTTGCATGGGAAATGCTACCGTTGGAGGGCAGTTCTGGAAAATCCAGCTTCTGCTGTGGCTGAGAACGTTAGGTAGGTCGTCAGGAAGGTACACTTGCTTTTGTACTTGGATAGCGACTTGACCTTTTAACCTAGGAGACTTCTGATCAGAGGAATACTTCATATTGGAACTTGTGAAGCCGGTTGATCAGAGTCAGAGGGAAAGCACAGATCCTCTGACCATTGTATCTTCTGATTCTGAACTCAGAGGGAAGTACATGGCCTTCAGAGTTTCTTGCTTCTGGACTTCAGAGTTTCCACTATTCAGCTTCTGGATCTTCAGAGTCTTCTACACCATCAGAACATCTGAACCTTCAGTGTTTCTTGGTTATCAGAACTTCTGGATCTTCAGAGCTTCTAGCGACTGAGTCCACATCAGAGTTTGTATAGCTTCAGAACTTCTGAAGCTTTTCCACTGTTCATACTGAACATGGTGAATGCGAAAGCGTTGCTTGGGTCACTCTTTATACACAGTGCTTCTGATTTGTGTGAGATTGAGTTGAGGTCAGAGCCTGTAAGTAGCACACTCAGAAAAACACGTTAGAGTACCACAATTGTTCATATCAAAAGGTTAACTTGTAATCATCAAAACATAGAGTTGTACTACTAGATCAAAACTTGATCTTACAAACCCTAGAGCCTAAAGTGGGTTCGGTCGAACCCTATTTCAAGGGGTTCGGAGTGTTTCTTTCTTTGATTCCATGCTCAAGTCGTTTGAGGCTTTGCTTGAATAATTTGGCATGAGTTATGTGTATGAGAAGCATGTGAATATGAATACCTATGCTATATGAATATTGCCTGACTGAGGAACCATGGGTCGCTCACCTAGCTGTAATTCCCATTGGTGTTGAGGATATCTTTTGTCGTCATGTTTAATATTGTTATTAAAGTTGAGAAGACTCTAGGACTGACTTTAGAGCCCTAAATACAAAGTGAATGTGATTATAACTCGTTTGCAAGCGAATTAACTAGCGGACGTAGGTCAGGTAGACTATGGTCCATGAGAACGATGGGCTTGCACGCGAGGGAGTTATTTGGGTTGACTGCGGTCTCCCGTGAACCTTGTGGGCCGGTGTGGCTTCACGTGATTTGGTTGACTGCGGTCACCGTGAACTTTGTGGATCATTGCGGCTCCACGTGATTTGGTTGACTGCGGTCACCGTTATAACCGTGCCTCTGCGGAAGCACGAAGATGGCCATGGAAGATTTGGTGGGTTGTGTGAAGTGAGGAACCGATAGATGACTAACTAACATCTTAAACCCTAATGTGAAAGAGACAATTATTTTTTTTAATTGTGGAAGTTGCTTCATTATATCTATTGTATTATGTGTTTTCTTTTAGATCTGACCCTTTCTTGTTTGCTATGTGTTTATTTGGGGGGGGGGGGTAGATGGCGTCGACGACTACGACGTTCGTGCCTCGCTGGAGGCTGAGACTTGATGGAGAGCTAGACGATCGGGCCTGGAGAGCCGACTCCTCCGGGATCCGAAGAGTTTATGTCGGGGATGTTAGCTTTATAGGGATGGACCGGGACGGCAATATAGTGGAGGTTCGCACGGTTGAACGGGGCATCCTTGACATGCCCTATCCACCTCCTAGGTTCCTACTACCTGAGGTCGAGGGAGTCGGGGAAACACCTGCTGAGCCTAAGGCTGGGACACCTGCTGAGTTCGTGCCTCAAGACGGGTCTGACGCTTCGGTTACAGGACAACGACGCTATGGAGGAGGCGCACGGTGGATTCACAACAACTTGGTTGGACCGAGACCCAGAAAGAGAAGACAGGTGGTAGAAGATGAGAAACCAAAGGATGAACCTGCCGAGTGACCGTGACACTGATGGCTGGACTGGGAGCCCTATGAGCGAGCGTTCTTTTGGAACTTCATTTTATTCTGTTGAGTTTTATGAGAACTTGAGTAACTGATGTAAACTATGTACTTCCGCCGTGGTTTTTCCATACGTGGGTGTGGACACGGTTTTCTTTATTTACTTACAGTTGATTTTATAACGGTTGATGTTTTATCCTTTTATGAGTTTAATGCAAAACGTATTTCTTTAACCCGCTGTTTATGGTTATGTTATGAATCGGAAAACATTAAAGTGATTTCTATCAATGGTATTCAAGAGCTTTCAAAAGTAAATATGACCTTTATCACCTAATCAAGAGTAATAAATGAATCGGCGAAAATTCTTTACGAAAATTGGTTAATTGGTTACTGTGTGACACCCGAGAAATCGGGGCGTTACATTACTAACGACGTTTATGACAACTAATCTTATTGACACTAAGCTAAGTCGAGAGCTCTAAGCTAAAAGATTGAGACTTTGCCCCAAAAATGGGTATTTGAGGTAAAAATTGACTCCGGCGGAATTCCGGCGACATTACGGAAAAACTAATCCGACAGAAGTGCTCTTGGGCACGTGGGGAAGATGTTTAGACAGAGAAATCGAGCTATTTGGAGAATTTCACAAAAAGCTCCAAACTTTGAGCTCAGAAAAGTCTAGAGAAAATTGACGGAAATGACGATCGAAAGTGAGGAATAGTAACTATACCTCGTAGTCTTCGATTAGCAACGAACTGTGAAGCAAACGGGCAAGAATCGGCGAAAATCTTTTTCCTCTCCTCTCCTCCTTGTGCTCGCGGATTTGGGGCTGAATGGGTGAAGATTTTTGCAAAATTTTCATTTTCTAGCTACAACCTATATATAGTGAAGGAAATGGAAGATATTTTGCAAAGTTTAGATAAGGATGACTTGGTGGAGGGATAAGGATGGATAGATATTTTGTAAAGATATTTCGTAAAGATATTTTGTAAAGATATTTTGTAAAGATATTTTGTAAACCGGTACAGATTAGTTTAGATATCGGAGGATTTAACTCATAGAGTTAAGATAAAAATATAAGAGTGTTTCCGATATTTTTCCTGTGCATTCCTCTGTGAATTCTAAGATAGGTGTTGGCGACAGAATTCCAAAACTCAAAAGAGATTCTCTTGGAATTAAGGTAAACAATCAAAAGTCGGTGTAAATCTATTTTACCCGAAAAGTTACTTTTTGCAGTGAATGTCGGATGAGAAAACTTTCTTCTGAAGAAAGATTGAAAACATGAAGAGAAATGGGTGTCCGCGTGTGGAATCTTCGTTTGAAGCTTTGAATTGAAAAAGTCTTCATCGTCGGTTGATTTTAGGTTTCTTGAACTATCAGGGTTTTAGTTTCGGCAAACTTCCGAGGATTGGAATTTGGCGTTCGTACATTCCAGGGTTTCGCGTCGAAATACTTGTTTATAGACGAATAAGAGAAATTCTAATATTTCTCTGAAGATTTTTGGAATTAGTTTCCATCGTGTCCTAAAGTATAAATTAACTATTCACTAGGGTCTTTGACCTAAGATTAGGCGAATGTTAGTCGTGCTATAACTTTTATCGGTTTTGATACAATCCTTGGACTTTTCCTGAACCTTCTCCTTCATAAATTTATTTCATCCAATAAACTCTTGTATTTTATTTCACTTATCCAAAACTTAAAAACTTGGGTCTTACAGTAGTGGCTCGTCACGGAGTATCAGCTCCCAAGAATGCACCACACTCTTTGTCAAGGTCATCCGCCGCCCCCCCCCCCAGAACAAAACAAATAACAGATAATAGAGGGTCAGTTCCCATGCATCACTCACAGACAAAACAATTACACAATAATCATAAGATCAATATCGGTCTCAAGTAATCATCTCTAGAGTTAGCAACTTACTGTTCAGTTAGACTAACGTCCTAACCATTCACACAACCACCTCAACACCTTGGATCCAATCTCGATCATCCGCAGATGAACAACACTAGGGGACCACACAGTCAACCCAAGTCACGTGGAGACCACACAGTCAATCCACAAAAACTTCCTCACGTGCAAGTATACCGTTTGTCTCTAGCTGCCCCATCGTTCTCATGGTCCATAGCCTATACCCTAGCACTACAACCATACACATTCACTACTTGCAAGCGAAGTTCACATCTCTAAGTTTAGTTACTAATATCATTATATAGAGGTAACGTAATGAGTTACCATGCACATCATGGTCATCAAGAGGTTTAGTGTTTTGTCCCATTCCTCACAGAAGTAGAAAAATTATCAATAAGCTCTCATCAATAAACATAGTCAACACCTAACACCAAAGGGCCATTAGGGTTCGGCCCAAGCATCATCAACTCAATCAAGTAATCATGGCAACATGCTTCTTCCAATATCAAGTACAAAGTCCAGCAACTATCATCAACACATGCATCCATAAATAAAAGAAAATTACATGCGCCTAACCCTAACAAACTAGGGTTTCGGCCACTATATCTAGAGCATCATCAAATCTTGTTATCATGCTTAATCGTACAATACATGAAAAATCCAGCACGCTTTTCAACATATTTATCATCAAATAACTCCTTCTAAAACACATGTTATAGACTATCATATAGATCCAAACATATTCATCAAGTATAGCATGATTTCATCTAAGAATTTCATAGATCATGCATCAACCTTAAGAGAAGGTAAAAACATAACCTTGGCTCTAAAACATGTTCAAAAGGACTCAACTTGATCAACATCATCACAAGAAAGCTTTTCATGCATTCAAACCAAAACATGCATCACATAACCTAGACTCTACCCAAGACCGGAAAAGCCCTCACCTTTGCCTTAAACTTGAGAAGGAAAAGATGAAGAATGAAGAGATGATCCTTGCTCTCCTTGTAACGTCCCGATTTCTCGAGTGTCACACAGTAACCAATAACTCAATTTTCGTAAAGAGTTTTCGTCGATTAACTTATTAATCTTGAATTAATGACAAAAGTTCAATTATTGTGAACCTCCTGAAAACTTTACGACTTAAACGTGCGGAATAAATAAAACATAAATTTTTGAATAAAGCAACTCTTTAATTAAAAGCAATAATAATTCAACAGTACATGAACTGAAACCTCGGGCTAAAGCCCTAAATCATAATACATCATTAATCTCTGAACAATAAAACTAGTAAAGGATAGTTCAGAACTACGTGTCACTCGACCCCCAATAAAACAAACATCAATCACTCCTCGAGCCACCCACAAAGTCTCTGCCGCTTCTTCACTGGGGCCTTGACTTCTGGTTCAGCACAGTTACCCACGTCTCTGCCTCCGCTGGTATAACAGCTTCGGCAATGGACGGTGGGGCAGCAACCTCCCCATGCTCGGAACGATCCTCCTCTGCATCAGCCAACTGTGGAGAGTTCGAGCTAGAGCTCTCATCACTTGGGTGAAGACAGCGGCAAGGCACAAAGGGCATCTTCACCTTGCCCCATTCCATCTTCTCAATCTGAATGATGTTTCCATGTCGTTCGCGTCAGGTGATCGTAGCACTGCCGATGTACAAGCGACGTGCCTGGCTAGAGTCGGTGTCCTTCCCCTGATCAGGAAGATCAATCGTCCATAAAGTCACCACGCTCTTGATCTTCACCATCTGCCCCCCCCCCCAGAAAAACACATAACACATAAACAGGGTCAGATCTCATGTTCAGCATATAAACATTCACAATTCTCATACATAACGATTTAATAGGAAATCTTTAAGTTATAACTCAGTTAGTCACCTAAGTTTAGTTAGACTAACGTCATCACCAATCACACAACCACCACAACACCATGGCCAAATCACGATCATCCGCAGATGAACAATCACAAGGGGACACTCAGTACAACCCAAGTCACATGGGGACACTCAGTACAACCCATAAATCTCGAGGAGACTGCAGTCAACCTCATCTCGTGGAGACACACAGTATAACCCACAAACACCCTCGCGTAAAAGTAACCATTTATCTCTAACGGCACCATCGTTCTCATGTTCCATAGTCATAACTAGACCTATGTTCCATTTACATTCTCATTTTACCTGCAAGCGATTAAGTTCTCAATTCTCTTTGTTCATGGCTCTATTATGTCAACCTAGAGTCTTATCAATTATAACATCGAATAATGCAACATAAATGACAGCAATAATCACAGCACCAAAAGGAATTACAGCTGGATGAGCGACCTTTTGGAAAAATCCAAGTCAGTCAACATATAAGCTATATCAAACACTTAGTCATATCCTCATGCATATCAATACTTAAATCTTGATAAATTCAACAATCAAGCCATCACATAAACTTGTGCATAAATTGAAAGAAAGAAAACTCGCCGACGACCACAAAAGTGGCTCGGCCGAACCCTAAAAGGGCTCAAGGGTTTTCAAGACTTTTCCTTTCTTCCATTTCAACTTCGGAAGCCAATTTCCAGCCAACAACAATCACACATATTCTCTTAAAAATCCAAAACTGAACATACATCAACTTTCATGCTAAAATCATGTGAAAATCTAGCCAAATTTAGCAAATAACCATGGATTTCATACAATAGATCGTAGGGTCATTTGTTATGCATCAACATCTGAATTATATCATCATACATGCATCACAAATTTGGTAAAACTCCAGTAGTAATCAAAATCAATCAATAGCACAAAAGACTAAAGGAAAGTCCACCAAAACCCTTGTTTTGGGTGTGGCCGAGAGCACCAATGCTCTAGGGTTTCTCTCTTTTTTTTTTTAAAACATTTTGGCCATCCTCTAGGCCAACATACAGCAAGCAACTCATCATGTTAATCATCAACATAATCAATCCTAAGCATATGATACATCAAGAAATCTGGTCTAGGCAAAATCATGGCAAAGTTTTCAAGTTTGGTATCAAATTCATGTGATCATGGCATCAACTTTTGATCATGTTTTAAGGCAGCACATATCAAGTTCCTAAAGCATATGATCAGCCCTCAACCCTCATACATCATCATCATCACAAAACTCAAACTATAGTCATGTAAATCATATAATCTTCATCATTTTGATCCTAGACTCTACCCACTAGATCCACCCCTTACCTTGGCTTTTGGGTGTGAAAGAGATGATAGAAATGTGATGGAAAAGATGAATGCTGAAGCCGTCTCCTTGCTGAACCTTCAGCCTTGGCTTGATCTACTTCTTTCTCTCTTGATCTCTCTTGCTTTCTCTCCTTCTTCTTCTTCTTTCTTTCCTTGTCGCTGCCCCTCTCTCACTCTCTCACTCTTTCTTTCTTTCTTTCTTTTTCTGAATGTGTGTGGAAAATGAGAATGTGGAATTGTGTTTCTCACTCAGCCCCTTTTGGTCTCTCAAAAATCTGAAAATCCTTACCCTTTTACCCTCAAACTCGCGGCCATACTAGGTCATGCAAGAGCCTTCAAAATTTTCACCAAGTTGAAAGGAGACAAGGCTTTAATGGCTCATCATTCTCCATTATTCTCTTGACCAAAACTGATCAGCCATAACTAGGAGCCATAATCCCACAATATTCCCCTTAACTCTTGCAATCCTAGTCAACAAACAAGTCTCCTCTTCTCCCCTCTTCACATACTCGGCCATAACACAGTTCTTGGCCTCCAAGCAACCCGTAATCACTTATCTTGGAGTCCTTGACCTTACAAATAATTATTTCCTAGCCCCCAAGTATTATCATTTCAATAATAATAATACTACACACTTCAATGCATCAAGAAAATTTACCACTCACAAGCAAGTTACATTTTATCATTTATTCTAAAATAAATAATTTTATTCATCAAAGTAGGGTCTTACAACAGGGACCCATGTGCCATAAGCAAACAACTTTTTTATCCACTATTCTCTCCATTCCATTGCATGGTAAAGTAGATTCAATTGGGAACCCATTAATTGTTGACACCTTTAAACTAACCATGCCATGTGAGAGACTATAATGGTGAGCTGACCCCCATGTTTTTTCTAATGTGTGTTGTCCATGGTCAAGACCCTAGTGGACCCTTCCAAAAATGCCAGTAGCAGATGTCATAAAGAAATAGTGTTCCCTTGACTCATCACATTTTACGAAACAAAACCTTCCATGCATAAATAGGATAAGTAACTTACACTATTACTTGAACTCACAAGCCACATACAAGATCTCATCATATCCTTTTCTTTCACAGCGATATGGTTGATGTTATTGAGATCTCCAGCGATTCATCGGAGGAGGAGAATGAAGAGTTCATGCCGGAATGGGATGTCATGCTAACTAAGCACCAGGCATCAAGGGACCAAACAATGGTTTGAGCTGAAGGTTTTTTGCTAACCTTTTAAATTCTTAGGTATGTGTTTGCCTTGTTTGGTTTGATATATAGTAACTAGTATGATTTTGATTTCATGATATCCCTGCACGTATCCTGAAACGCTTCCTCATCCACAAGCCAAAAACATTTGAGATTTGGGTTGACAACGACGGCCAGTGGGTTAGGGAACCTATCAGAGCTTTCAAATTGAAATGGTGGGATAATAGACCCAGGGAAAGCTCACTTGCGGGGGGTGATATGAATTCTGCCGCGACAAGAAACTATGTTGCGGTGTGACCTTCATGTTGGATGGTAATTGCACTAGGGCAACTGTGCTCATTACAAGGAAAAGAAAGAGGGGAGGGCCTAGCCAGTAAAATATTGTATGCAATGGAATGGTGTATGTTGTTTTGTTTGATTTTGTAGAAGTGTTGTAGCAAGCTCACGAATGAAGTGTTTTACACAATGCCCTTTCCTTTTCATGGGTTTCTTATGAAAATCTATCTAATGTTAAACCTTGTTTCTTAAAACTACTGCAGTGCACACACATCATATGAAATTAGTAAAAAATGAAATGGAGGACAAAATGCATAGATATAAAGTGAATACGCTGACAAAGTACATAATTACACATAGTTAAAGCACACATTTAATCAAAGTAGGTGATACTTAAAAATCCTGACATATGAGGGTTGCATCCTACAAAATAACCACAGTACATGTTAGTTGCTATCCATGAAACGCCTAACTTGAACGTGTAATTCATGTGGGTTTCCAACATTCTAGAAGGAGATGGTATCACAATCCTTCATGTTCAGGGCTTTGCAGACGGTGTACTATCCAGGTCCAACTTACACTTATATTCCCCCACCCCTCTTATAAACCTTTAGCTTAGCGCGACATTCATCATGAATTCCGTTGAAAAGTAAGTCAATGGTGCTTTGTCCAGGTGATAGTCACGTACAATGTGAGCAGATATGCTTAAAAATGAGAAATAGAAAAAACAGATTTAGTATAAACCAACAATAGATATGTTGCATTAACTGTTTTGAATACATATTGCACCAAAGCCACCCTTTTAAATACATATAAATAAAATGCTGGGAACAAGAAATTTAGACACACTCACCAAAGGGTTTTTACCCTTAGCAAATTATTTTGTGACATCTCTTTCCCACAATAGAACTTGATGTGGTTGTGCGTTGTGCACACCTTCTTCGATTATGAGATTTGGAACAGGCACTGGTTTTGGAACAACATCATCCATAGGTAAAGGAACAACATCATCGTGTTGTGGGAACCCAATTTCTTCAAACCTCTCATTTAATATTGTTATGTCAAAGATACCCGGTCCTTTGTACTTCATCTTTAACCACTTGACACCCCAAAGACCTTAAAGATCGACAAGTTTGTTTGTCTCTTCTAAATAAGCTATAGTTCCTAGATTATGCTGCCTCTCTCTTACCAACAACCTAGTGACATTACCTCTAGGGTCTTTTAATTAAACCTCTTTGTTGAGCATCTCTTCTTTATGTAGTTCATAAAAATTATTGTTCAAATAAACAACAGACTAATCATGAAACACAAAATTTAAGTATATATAAAGATAAATGACGAGGTGAAAGAAAGAGAGAAAAAGAATATGAATGATATAGAATTCTAATATGTAAAGGTCTGTGGGTAATCTCATAAAAGGTAGTGTAATAAAGCATCAATATGTATATACAGATGAATTTATATAAAATTCTATTACTATTTCAATCCTACAATTTTTTTTTATTCGAACAAGAACACAAGGAAATACTGATTTAAGGATAGGGAATGCACTCAATTACTTATAGAAAATTTCCCTATCTAAGCATTACGTTCATGCATAACTTCCATACCAAAGTTAGCTCGGTTAAAAATATCAGCCCAGGTGTTTATTACACGACCTTGACTATCAACTACAGATTGGTTGAAATAGTCAATGGTGTTGTGCATGGACAGTCTCATTCGTGCATTCAACACAGATGATGCATTCAGCACATATGATGGAATCACAGGGCAAAAACCTTTTCAATCACCAAAGCCACCCAAACGCAAGGGTTTGAAAGTAAGTGCAGATGAAGACCTTGTGAACGATAGCATTGGCACGTTACCTTCTTCAGATACCCCAAAGGCTGACAAAAAAGGAAACGGGAAATTGTCTGCTGCAAGTACTCCAACAAATGTGAAAAAGGGTCAAGCAAAACAACCTTGCTCAGTATCCGAAACAAATAAAAGTAAGGGGAAGGAAATTCTTACTGTAGAAAAGCGAGTTGAAACTATAATCAAAGAGTTGAAACCTCCTGCTGGACACACATTGCCTAAGGTGCACGAGAAGTAACTGGTTTTTCTTGCTTTTTTTGCCTTTGATGCAGCAGAGATGACTATGATGTACTGACATTGTTAAATTTGTTTTGACTTAGGGGATCCTATTTTATTTTCCCCCAACTGAGGATATGCTTATGGGGTGGACTGAAGCTTGTTTGCTTGCTATGTGTTTCATCCTTGCCTGGAAGCAGAGTGAGCATCTTTTTACTGCATTATGGTTCTGATCATTGTCTTACTTGTCACTCCCTAACAAGATTGGATGTTAACAGTGAAGTGTTTATGCGTTTGGGGGACATGTCAATGATCAGGCTATATTTTCACTACATGTTTCTAGAGATAGACATTAGAACAAAGGTCATTTACTCATTGCTAGCACTACAATCATAAATTTACATTTGTGTTGTAATCATGAAAGTCACAATTATACTTTTGTTCCATTTATTCCAGATGGTAACATTAATCAGCATGAAGAGCACCTGCGTGTGTAACACCGTCTAAACCTCGCGTAAATATTATAACATATATCAGAGTAAAATGCATAACACAGAGGGTATCACATTTATTCTCCAGAAACATAAATCAAAACACATGTCTTGCTCATAATTTAGATATAAATTTTCAACTTTGATGTCTCAACATCATATGCATAGCACATCGGATTTATTTCAACTCCAAAATTTAACATAATCCAAAAAATAAAATAAAGAGAGTACACCAAATATCTCTTAACATCCAGGTACAATATTAAATGTTTCCCCGTGTTACATAACAGAGCATGACTCCCATAACTAAAATATAAATAAAAGACTAGCGCCTACGACAAACCCTTGCGAGAAGCTCCACTATCCTCGGTACCTGAGTGATGTTGCATAGAACATCATTCCAACAGATGGGTGAGAACTCATATCATATGGATCAGCATAATAATAAATAATGTAAGAGCTTATATGTGTTCCACCTAAATTCCTCACACTTCACTATCAAATAATAAATTATGTAATTTAATATAATCAGTCACTTTCGCAGTTATGACAATACTCCATAATTACCACAACATCAAGTCTCTCCGAGAATATTACATCCATCATCAATTAGCATCAACAGCTTCCTAAGGCCTATCATAACAATTTTACAATAACACATATGACTCAAGTGAGACCCGTGCAAATGCATTTGGTACCAAAACGTTATCATAAGCGGTATCACCGCGTCCACTCCAGACTGATAACCTCCAATAAAGCCCGTCCTCTAGGCTTTCAAAACCATCTCAAGTTTTGGGACAAGTCACTAGCCTCCACGAGAACTAGCAAACATTGCCTCTTGACAACTATGCAGTGTATTGTGCCAAACTCAACTAACAATGCCTATTTAGACCATCTCCAAGTCCTAATTATTTTAGAATATTCATCTCCAGTTCAACAATACAAATCATCTCCAATTTCACAAAACATTGCTTACATGTTATCAACTACACAACTTGGAGTCACAATAACTTAGCAACTTAACACATAACATCAATTCAGAAACAACACTATACAATGAACTATTAAACAGATGTAAATTAAGGGGAAAACTTCAGTATCTCATCTGTCTGAGGAGGCACCGGTACCACCGAAAAAAAGGACTGAAAATACAATTATTTTGTTTTCGGCTACATTAGTGAAAGTTTGCCAGGGGCCTATTTCATACTTGAATTCTGAGACTCACTTTGACCTTTTTCTCCTTAATTTCATATCCAGCCCCCATAATATGGTCTAGTTTAAATTTAGTCCTCTAACATAGACCTGGGCTTCATCACCATGTTCTTCATCATCATCAATAATTCCTCATGTATCGTCCGTTTAAATTTTCATGCGAAAAAACCATAACGCAAAGTAACCCCCATCTACAGAAGCTTCACACGATTGCACCAGCTATCTCGAAACCCCGTATCCCTACAAACCTTGGATTTTCTTGAATTTATGTGGTGAATTTGACCGAATTTGGGCTAAATCTTCAACTTGTTCATCTTGTTCATGAGATCCACCACAAAACATTAATTTTCCGGCGACAATGACGGTATGAAAACTTGTTTTTCTCTGAGGTCTGGCCTCAGATTGCGACGATTCCACCACCTTTGTTTCTATGGAAGAATCCTACATCACCGTGGCTGGTCCATTCATCTCCGGCCGGAAACTCCGGCGTGGCCGCCACCACACCTTCGTCTTCTCCGGCGACGTAAATCTATAAATTTTCCAAATTTTTTACATTTGTTCCAAAATTGTTGTGGTAGTAGTTTTACTTTCTTAATTTGTTTATTAGGTTATATTCAGAATAGTTCAACAAAGAAAACATACTTTTGGGACTACAATTCACATTAAGATGAATAGAGAGTAATCACATCCATATACATTACTTTTACCATGAACTTGGTGATGATTGAACTTCTCCATTTGAACCCTAGACAATTACGAGACACTTCAAGCAACCCCATGATGACTAGTTTAGTTATTCATATGACCCGATTAACTCAATGTTAGGTGTTCAATTGTCCCGACAAACGAATGTCATCCATTATGATGACCATTTGAAACAATTATTAGTTATTGTATAGTGTGATTTAAATTGTGGTTAGTTAACCTAATGAATATCTTAACCCAAAGTTGGTTATTCTATTGTCTCGTATAAACTGGGGTTATCTATTATAATGATCTACGTAACTTAATGTTAGTAATTCTATAGTCCTAATTAAGCTAGGGTTAGTTAATATATGGTCTGATTAAACGATTGTTGGTTATCGACAGATGTCGGATGTGCTAGCATTGGTGGAGGGACTATTGAACATCTAGGTTAAACTATGACTATCCCTTTCAATGACTTGTTAACCTAACATTAGTTAACTTAATGACAATGTAACCTTAATACTAAATAAGTTAAACTCTCAGTTGAATTACTAAGTTAGTTATTGTAATTATATTCTTGATCGAAGGTTAGCCTAACTCTAATAACCCTTGATAAATTAGGGGTAGTTTTTCCAACCATCTACTAATCTCGATGTTGAATAAACTATAGTACTGTACAAACTAAGGTTACCAATTCAAATTATCTATACTCTTAATCTAGGGTTAATTAAACTATATTATCAGCTAAAGTAGATTATGTTCTTAAGCTGAAGTGAAGCACAAAACAAAATTTGAAGCATGAATTAAAAACTGGGTCGTCAACCATGTTACCGAAAAAACCTGAACTGAATGGGCTAATTACAAAACGGCCTATTCTTTTGGGCAATACCGGCCCACATTAAACGTCGATTAACCAAAAAAAAAACTAAACATTTTGATTCGGCAAGACCCACTTAGAATGCAATAAAGAATTAGTCCAGAAAAAAAGGGGATGGGTAAAGTCGTGGTTTAAGAAAAGCTAAAGGAACAAATCCGTCTTTATACAAAATACTTCAACTTTGCTCAAAAAAAAAAGACAAAATACTTCAGCCATTTCATTTTTCTCGGCACGCATGTATATTCTGCTAGCCATTTCATCTTTATCTGTGCTCTACCTCATCCCCACACGCCATTTCTAAGCAACAAGAAAAGTTATGGTATCCTTCTACACCAATTCAATGTTTCTTTTTTAGCATTTCCATTGCATAACTACAACACGAAAACTTTGGCTGTAAGCTAGGGTTAGTTAATATATGGTCCGATTAAACGAGTGTTGTTTATCGACAGATGTCGGATGTGCTAGCATTGGTGGAGAGACTATTGAACATGTAGGTTAAACTACGACTATCCATTTCAATGACTAGTTAACCTAACATTAGTTATTACAATGACAAGCTACCATATATATATATATATACATTTTTGTTTCAGTTCATTTCTTTTTAATTCATTTATTCTTTTTTTCTAATTCTCTTATAATTCCCTCTTCTGAATGTTTTTGTTTTCTGATCACTTAATCAGGGGGAGGACTAGCTTACTCTTTTGTTTTTCAACTGTGTTTTTCACACTTAATTCTTTTTGATTATAACAAAAAGGGGGAGTACTAGTAATATTTTGATAAGAAAATTTTTCTTGTCGTTGGAGAATTGTTGATCAATTGTGAAACCTCCATAAACCTTCTCTGAAGCAATGCACAGATTACATTCACTTTTGTCAAGAAGTGCTCTTTATCTGCTTCTAACGGTTAAACTCGGATATCTTAAATCTGATACCTTGACACACAACTGAATATAGCTCTAATGCAAAATTTATGCCTTGATAGTATTATGTCTATTATTGCTCTTCATAGCTCTAATCACACATTCTACATATCTTATTTTTCTCTGATTATAAATCTTATGAATATAGAATGCTCTGATCGATTATTTATAAAGCTCAGAATCTAGACGCTTCTAACATTTTATTAAGTCTTAGATTCAGGGGGAGCTTAACTCAGAATCAAGCTCAAGTCTTGGATTGAGAAGGAGATGAACAAACAATACACATCAGGATAAGATCTTTCTAATCCTTAAACTGTGATTTGTATTAGTTTTTATTCATCAAAATATATAGTTTTGTCATTATCAAAAAGGGAGAGATTGTAAGACCAAGATTTTGTTCTGTGTACATCTCTAGGTTTTGATAATAACATGTATATATTTTGAGTATAATTAACTTTGGTACTCTAACATTTGTCTCTTGTGTATTTGACAAACAGGTTCTGATTCTGATTGAATGGTGTTTTTCATCAGAAGTCAAAGACCAAAGTGTTGACCACCAAACCGCTTCTGCACTCACTATGTTCTACTGAACGGTAGTTTATGCTTCAGATGTTCTGAAGATTAAAGCTCTGATGTGGGCTCTGAAGAATCAAGTGCTAAAGACTCTGAAGACCAGAAGTTCTGAACACGGATTCTGAAGACCCAAGTAAGCTGGCTCTGAAGACCAAGTGCTCTATTCTGAAGACCAGATGTTCTGAAGGGAATGGTCCAGAAGTTGAAGACTTGAAGCTCTGAAGATCCAAGCATCCTCGTGACTCTGACGAGAAGCTTCACAAGTTAACATTTGAAGCACGCCTTTGAAGATCAGACGTCAACTGTACAAGACAAAAGGTCACTATCAAATAGTACAATCGCAGTGTACTATCCTGACCAGTCTACCTACGAGGATCAGCCTTGTACGTTCTTGAATTTCCAGAAGTACCCTCCAACGGACAAATTCTCTCAACGGTTAAATCACTTTGTGCTTGGAGTATTTAAAGGCTGAAGGAAGGAAGAAAAAAAGTAAGACACTGAATTGCAATACAACCTTCATTCAAGCGATAAACTCTTAGCATCTTTTTTCTTCATTGTTCATAACTTGTTTACACTCTGCTTGTTTAGAAGCAAATCTTTGTAAACCCAAACTTTCATACACTTGATTGTATTTCCTTAAGGGACCGGTTAGGTAAATAGCCTTGAGAAGACTAAGACTTGTGTGTCTTAGTGTTTGCTAGTTCATAGGATTGTTAGTCACTGAGCAAGGTGTGCTAGTGCAGTTGTAACAATCTTTGATTAGTGGATTACCTTCATTCGATGAAGGAAGAAATCACCTTAACGGGTGGACTGGATTAGCTTGAGGATTTGTTCAAGTGAACCAGGATAAAATCCTTGTGTGCTTCTCTCTTTACTCTTATCTCTTCTATTGTTACTTTTGGTTGTCTTGCATTTTGTCCAAAACAACCTGATGTCGAAGCAGATGCTGTGACATCTGCCTTTGTGTAGCACAGGACATCAGTCCATGACTTGGAGTTCTTATGTGTGCCCTGGAAATCTGGTAAAGATTTTATTGTGGTTACTTACGGTTTAAGTAGATGTATTATGGTTGTTTATTATGGGCTGGTTTAGTTGTTGGAATAATCTTTGATTGAGGATTGATTCCTATTGTGTTAATGGTTATTGACATGTGAACACAATCAACATTTATGGAAGATTGCGTTTTGATTTGTTGCTGCTGGACTCTGCTTCAGCCCTTGGAAACCCTAGTGTGGCCGCTGAAGCTTATATATATTGAAGACCTAAAACGCGAAAGACTACTTAAGCTATTGAGAGAAATAGATCAAGTGATTTAGGGTTGTTATTTGTGCTAGTCCTTGTTTTCATTGTGAACAAACCTTGCTCATTCATTGTGAACAAACCTTGCTCATTTATTCTATAGGGGCTCTCATACTTAGGTCGATACACTAAGTAGAAATACACTGGGTAGATTAGGAAAACAACTATGAGCTGTGGTGTTCATGAGTGTCTGTAGTTCCTATATCTTGAGATAGTGGATTTCCTTTCTTTGGGTGCAAACCCTCCAGACGTAGGTGAAGTTTCACCGAACTGGGTTAACAACTTTGGTGTTGTGACTTGTTTATTTTATGTTTTACTCTTCACTGTTATTTGATTGTTCAAGCTGTTGCCTAAGCATCGCGTAGGACAATTGCCAACGGGAACTAGAATTTCATCTTCTATCTTGAAGTTAACCAAGGATGTCAAAGGAGAGGATGTTGATCAAAGCATGTACAAGAGTATGATTGGGAGCTTATTGTATCTGACTGCAAGCAGGCTAGATATAATGTTTGATGTTGGTGTGTGTGCTCTCCAAGCTGCTCCCAAGACAAGTCATATGCTACAAGTGAAGAGGATTATCAAATACATTAATGGTACAAGTGACTATGATATTCTCTACACTCATGATACTAACTCCTCTTTGGTAGGTTGTTGTGATGCAGATTTGGCAGGTAGTGCTGATGATAAGAAAAGCACATCTGGAGGTTGTTTCTTCCTAGGAAATAATCTTATCTCCTGGTTCAGTAAGAAGCAAAATTGTGTATCTTTGTCAACTGCAGAGGTAGAGTATGGTATAAAGTTTATGGGTTTCAAAAGTGGGTCTTCAAAGTCCACTTCATCCAAGAATGTGAAATCCCTATGTCAAACAAGGAAGAAGGAGAGAACACCATCAAGAAAGCAGTACAAATCAAAATCTCATGGTGATAGTTCCTCTCGTGTGGTTCTTGAAGATGATCCCTCTGATGAAGAAGAAGAAGAACCCTTTTATGATGCTCTAGCGAGCATCAATGAGGAAGAAACCCCCATGGGTTCTGATCATGTTGCTACGCCCAATGTCGAGGCATCTGCCCCTCGGACTCCAATGTTCCTCAAGAAACTCAAATTCCAGAAAACCCTAATGTTGAGGAAGTGATCGCAGAAGATGCCGTTCCCACTGAAACTACTACATCTCCTTCATCTTCAGAGAAGGGTGATCAAGAGCATGTTTCCGCTGAAGAAACCCACACCGATGAACCAATCAAGGTTCCTATTCAGAACATCTCTGAAGGCGATGATTCTGATGATGTTGAAGTTCCTTTGTCTGAAACGTTTTCTGAAAGTGTTGCTGCCCGCTTGAAAATAAAAAGAATGACCTCTACTAGTGAAGTCCCCTCTGTCTCTTAGAAGAAGACCGAGCCTTCTCCTGCTACCCCTAAGTCCAAAATTTAGGATGTGAAAGGGAAAGGGAAAGGCAAAGCAACGGTTGAGAAAAGCAAGAGTGAGAAGAAGAAGAAGGCCCCTGTTATTGTCTCTGAGTCTGACTCAGATGTTGAAGTAGATGTCCCAGACATCGTGCCTGCTGAGAAGAAGAAATTTGTTGGAAGGTGCATTCCCAAGAATGTTCATGCTGCCCCTCTTGACAATGTCTCCTTCCATTCTGAAGAAAATGTTCTCAAGTGGAAGTATGTCTATCAAAGGAGACTTGCCATTGAAAGGGAGGTTGGATCTGATGTGCTTGAGTGCAAGGAGGTTATGGCACTCACTAAGAAGGCTGGGCTAATGAAGATTGTTCTACAGGTTGGTAGATGCTTTGAGAAGCTTGTAAAGGAATTTGTGGTGAATTTGTCTGTGGAAGTGGGACTTCCTGAGAGTGATGAGTACAGGAAGGTGTATGTCAGGGAAAGACGTGTGAAGTTTTCTCCTTATGTGATCAACAAGGCACTTGGAAGAAGTGTTGCTGCAGTTGCTGATGAAGAGCCATCCTTGGATGTAGTTGCCAAGGAACTCACTGCTAGGAAGGTTCAGAAATGGCCCAAGAAGAAGCTTTTGTCCACTGAGAATCTCAGTGTGAAATATGCAATCCTTAACAACATTGGTGCTGTGAATTGGGTCCCTACCCAACATACCTCTGCCATCTCTGCCACTCTTGCCAGGTTAATTTACAAGATTGGTAATATGATTCCTGTTGATTTTGGTACTTTTGTGTTTGAGCAGACCTTGAAGCATGCAGAGACATGTGCTGTGAAGTTTCCTATCTATTTTCCATCTCTAATCACAGAGATCATTCTGCAACAATATCCCATGATTGTCAGGGATGATGAGGAGGCTATGCCCAAAGGTGCTCCTATCACTTTGGACCATCGTTTGTTTTCTAAGTCTCATGTCCCATACATTAATGTGTCATCCAGCATGACATTTGCATTTGCTCCAGTGAGTAAGGCTGGAAGAAGGGCTGTTATTGATGAATTGCAGGTTGTGTCTAAGGCTCATTAGGAGACTATCATTTCAAGCACTGCAAGGAAGGCCAAGGTGGATGAGTCATTGCTCAAGCTTCAAGAGGAAGAGGACCAAGAGGGTGAGCCAAGTGCTGCCACTTCTGCTGCTGGAGATGCAAGCACTGATGAAGAGGAAGGATCTGATGAGAATGGAGAAGAAACTGGGGAGGAATCTAGTTCTGATGATTAAGCATTGTTGCATTTTATTGCTATTTGTTTGTTTTTGTTTGACTGTATTTGAGCACCCTTTGCCAAATTTGTGTTAAAAGGGGGTGTAGCTACTAGTATGATTTGGTCTGTACTAATCAGAAGCCTACACTAAAGAATTCAACACTAAGCTGTGTACTAGTTGTTTCTGTGGAAGACAAGTGTGTTTGTGTTGTTTCTCCAAGTTGTTGCTACTGTTAGATAGCGTGAGTTCGTTACTAGTTACTTTACTGTGATTTGTGCATCAGGAAGCTGTCAAGGATGTTCTATTTGTTTGTGTGTTGTTGGCTGCACTATTTGAGGGGGAATTATGCTGCTAAGGGGGAGGTATGTGTATCTTCTCAGTACTCAAGTTGTTTTCAACAAAATTTGACAAAGGGGGGAGATTGTTGTTACTTTTGGTTGTCTTACATTTATCCAAAACAACCTGATGTCAAAGCAGATGTTGTGACATCTGCCTTTGTGTAGCACAGGACATCAGCCCATGACTTGGTGTAAGACCCGGTTTTAATGTATCCCTGAACAACCTGAAACCTAATTCTACATCCTTACATTTAACTTTGCTTCCTCACTGAGTCCTACTCGCCTAACCACCGACAGCTACCCTGGCTTAATAACTTCGGCAAACAACAACCAACTCGATCTAAGCCCATCTCAATCTTTCACCTGAAAATGTTAACCACTGGAGGGAGTGAGCTACCAACAATATAAGAACATGAATGTGTCGATAGCACCAACTCGAGTCACATGTCGGTCGGCCAAACACAATTCATATTCAAGATATATCAATACTATTATATCATAATATCATCACAAACCAATCATCAAACACACAATTTGATGCAGCGTGAGAGTTTACCACCTTATGACCCCTTCCTTCAGCCAGACTTCTCCCCCATTGTTCATGGGAGAAGAGGGTTCCTCGCCTGACCTTTTTAAACTATTTAGGTTGCATATGTGTGTTTTAGGGCCCGAAGCTTTTAGCTTCACACTCTTCGGCAGGTCGTCTCGGGAACATGGACACTCCTTACAGTCCACTCTTTACCGGACAATGATCGCTCAGTAGCTTTTCTGACAGAAATACACGACTCAACTCTTTGCCTTAAACTTCTTGCCAGCCCAACCTCAGGGATCCACGACGTACCCGACAACAGAGGTGTGCCGCCGTGTAAGTCCCGGGCCTATTCATCTCTGAACAAGGCCACCATTGGCGTCTCTGTATTCCCACTCTCTCTAGTGGTAGTGACAGCACCTTCCTATTCCTTATTGCTTCTTGTGTTTTCATATGCCATACATACGCCCCCTTATTTCTTCTTTATCATTCAAGGATATTCATAGCTAAGATGAATTCCACAAGGCACACCTTTTGGTGCTAGTCCCGGACTTTATTGTTGCTCATGATGCGTCCCATTCCACATCATGTCCCACTCACGCCGACAACTAGTCCCAGGTACGTGATACCTTGAGCACTATCCTCGGGGGTCCATCCATGCATCCACTTTTACCTTTATTGAAACCCTTTATATTTTTTGAACCAAAAACGATAACTAAAAGGAGTAAACCTAATCTTAAGGGTTTTATCAAATCTACCTAACATTTCAAATGAGAATCTCCTGAAGACCACGACTACTATTTCACAAGAAATATTTTTGGATTGCATAGGCGTCCATTCTTGCGCGCTCAAACTAATATAATTCCCTCGGCACAGGTTATCACTATGCCACACTTTCAAAATCACTAAAGTACCACTATATCCCATAGTGTATTTATAATCTCCTTCTAAACAGTGCAATTACAATCATGCATATCCAGTCCAAACAAATCAGACATTTCTTCATCACAATCAGCATTATCATATGACATATTAGGCACACGTTCAATAAGCATGTTATTCAAACAAGCATAGCAATCATTCATTCAGGTCATGCACATATTAGACAATCAATTCAATTAGCATATAATCCAACCAAACACATAACAAAAGCAAGCATTAAAGCCACACTCAAGCCCTTATAAGGAAGGTAAACTCAGTCCTCCGCTGACCTGGATATCCAATGCAATTGAATATAAGTTCAGAGATTCCTCATTTTGTCGTTATTTCCTTCATGATGCCTAGTGACGATAGATTTGATTATGTTCTCGTACAATCAGTCATTCTGCAACGTTATGATGTTATAGCACTACTCCTAGAGTGTCATTCATAATTAACTCGATTCATTTCTAATTAATCCTATTAGCTCTAATTAACCAAGATTAGAATTAACTAACACTTGTCTTCCTCATTCTCAATTCTCCTTGACCTGAACATTAATAAGATTACTTTAACATATTCACCAAACCATTTCCTTCATCAATCTATCATGGTTAGGGTTTGACAGTGAAACTTTCATAACAAAGCTTAAACTTAGCTCTTTATTTCATAATTATTCCATTGTCTTTGCTAGCTCAGTTCATAAAGCACATTACTAATTATATCATCATCTAATTACCTTACATTAATCTAATTTAGCCTTACTTGATTATGTTCTATCACTAATCATCATCCATTAACTTAATTAATTCTAATTAACCAATAATTAACCATATTATTCCTAATAAATCAAAATTAGCTACAATTAGCATTTTTTTCTTTCTCATTATTAACCTGACCTTGACATGAACCTTGACAAAGTTACTTCATCTTGTTAATTAAATCATTCTCTCAATTAAGCTATCATTACTAGTGTTTCTTATGGCTTAAGAATGTAAATTTCTTGACAAAAGCTTAGGCCTAATTTATTCTTCCCTCACTTTCAGGTCCAATTCTATTTTTTTCAAACTGTCATGCATCCTAATTCATAATGTACAGGTTTGTTATGTGTTGTTCAGCACCTTAGTGGCCATTGCCATGGAAGCCATGAAGAGGAAAATCAATAATTTCATTTGCATGCCTTCTCTTCTACTTTCAGACCCTAAAAACTTTCTAATATCATTCCTAATGATCACAAAAACGTTTCAAGTCAATCCTAGTTGTTCAGAAAGCTATAGAACTCAATAAACAAGGCTTGTATGTTCATTTCTTTGTTCAACTCGAAAATGATATGCCCAGAGCCTAAAACTATGTCTTTCATATCCTAAATGCTAAAACGGAGCTTAAAAATACGTTGGGGAAGGTCAGAACGAACCAGAATGGAGTTTCACGATTTTTCTAGCGAGAAGGTGTGAGATCAAGGTTTGATCAGTGGTTGCATCTCTATGTTTTGATGATTACAATTAAGGTTTGTGATGATGAACAATTGTGGTACCCTAACGTTTGTCTCTTTTAGTTGTGACAAACATGTTCTGAATCTGACCCAAGCCTATTTAATCAGAAGAAGAAGAACCAAGGGATACTAAAAAGAGAGCTCTAAAGCTTATCATGTTCATTCAGAACAGTGGCAAATCCGTCAGAAGTTCTGAAGATGGAAGCTCTCAAGAGGTACTGAAGAACTAGAGTCAGAAGTTGTGAAGACCAGATGTTCCAGCGGAACGATCCAGAAGTAGAAGACTAAAGTTCTGAAGACCTGCAAGAAGTAGGTTCTGAAGACCCAAGCTATTCTAGCTCTGACGATCAGAAGTTCTGAGGAACATATTCAGAAGCAGAAGTTGCAAGGTCAGAAGAATCCAAACTTTAATCTGACGATGATCAGAAGCTTCACCAACGTTTATCTGAAGCACTCCAGATCTCAAGTCAATTGGTGAAAGGACAGGTCGCTGTCATAGTACAAATCATACAAGTCTCAGTCTGTCCGCCACCTACCTCGTTCAGCCTAGCAGTCTGATATTACAAGATTGTCACTCCAACGGACAAAACCCTAGCAACGGCTACATCACATGTCTTGGAGTATATAAAGGCTGAAGAAAGAAGAAAGAGGCTAAGAAACTCTGCTGAAATCATTCAACTTATACGAACCAATCTTTTAGCATTATTTCTTCACTATTCTTAAACATCTGAGTTTACTATTAGCTTTTTAGAAGCATTTCTTGTAAACCCGAAACCTTTTACATTACGTTGTAAAGTTCATTAAGAGACCAAGGTTGGTCGGATCTTGAGAGGACTGAATCAAAGTTGATTCAGTGTTTAGCTAGTCTTAAGAGGATCGGTAGATCAGCTTCTTAAGAGGATACTAGTGAGAAAATCAGTGTATTGTTAGTCACTTAGCAGGTAGCAAAGTGCAGTTGTAACACTCATTGATTTTACTGAATTGCCTTCATCAGAAGAAGGAAGAAATCACCTTCACGGGTGGACTGGATTAGCTTGAGCTTTTATCTCAAGTGAACCAGGATAAAATACTTGCGTGCTTTACTTCATATTCTTCAGCACCTAGTTCTTATCCTTGAGTTTGGAAAAAGTTCAAAAGTATATCTTTTATTCGAAAACTCTATTCAAACCCCTCCTTTCTAGTGTTTTTCGCACCTTCAATTGGTATCAGAGCTTCCAGTTCTGATTTAAACACCTAGCAGTGTTCAGTGATCCAGAACCTAGTGTGAAAAACAAACGATGGCCCAAGCCAATACTTCCGCTGACAACAACAACAACAATAACAACCAACTCAGAGCACCAATCTTTGATGGTGAAAAGTTTGAGTACTGGAAAGATAGAATAGAGAGTTATTTCCTTGGCACTGACCCAGATCTCTAGGATATGGTCATGGAAGGCTATACTGATCCAGTTGATGCTTCAGGAGTGCAGATCCCCCGTTCTGAAATGACTGACGCTCAGAAGAAGCGTTTCAAGGATCATCACAAGGCGAAGTCTATGCTATTCAGCTCAATATCATATATTGAGTATGAGAAGATCTCTGACAAAGAAACAGCAAAATCCATCTATGACTCATTGGTCATGACGCATGAAGGAAATGAAGAGGTCAAGGAGACCAAGGCTCTTGCTCTCATACAACAATATGGGCAGTTTAAAATGGAATCTGGTGAAACCATTTAGGAGATGTACTCAAGGTTTCAAACTCTGATTACTGGAATCAGGGTGCTAAACAAGGGCTACTCTACGGGTGATCATGTCAAAAAGATCATCAGAAGTTTGCCTAAGGAGTGGAGGGCTTTTGTCACTGCACTGAAACTCTCCAGGAATCTGAACTCGTTAAAGTTAAAAGAGCTCGTGAGTCATCTCAGAAGCCATGAGATTGAACTCAAAGAGGATAAGCCTCAAAAGAAAGACAAATCTATTGCTCTTAAGTCAAAATCTGACAAAGCAAAAGCGTTTCAAGCACAAGAGGAAGACTCCTCTGAAGAACTATCAGATGCGTCTGGAGATGAAGAGCTATCTCTTTTCACAAAGAGATTAAGCAAACTCTGGAAGAACAGATACAGCAAGGGCAAAGGACTGAAGAAAAGTTCAGGAAGACTTGAATCTTCATCTGGTCAGAAGAAGTCATCTGGGAAGGAAGTCACTTGCTTCGAGTGCAAGGAATCTGGACACTACAAGAGTGACTGTCCCAAACTAAAGAAGGACAAGAGACCAAGAAAAGTCTTCAAGAAGAAAGCTCTCGTGACCTTTGATGCGACTGACTCTGATGAAGCTGAGTCAGAGGAAGATGAAGCTGTGGAAGCTCTGATGGCTACCACCAGCAGAAGTACTGAAGCTTCAGAAGATGACTCAGACTCTGAAAATGACGATGAGGTATTCTCTAATTTTTCTTCATCTAAGCTAAAAACTACATTATCTGAAATAATGAAGAAACATGATGCTCTGTTAAATAAGCATAAAGAACTTAAAAGAAAATATGCTGTTAAAACCTGTCCATCAGAAGATCATGAGAAGTCAGTCTCTGGACTCACAGAAGAGAACTATTCTCTTAAAAATGAAAATTCTGTCCTTCGTGCTAAAATTGCCATGCTAGAAGATCAACTTGCATCATCTGATGTTAAGCATGAAACTTTATATGAAAAAGCGTTTCAAAGGTTTCTAGCTATAGGCATAGATAAAAGTCTTATGGCTTCAATGATCTATGGCATAAGCAGAAATGGAAACAGTGGCCTTGGCTGCTCTCAACCCATGAGAAGTGAGTCATCTGAGCCCAAACGCGAACCCCTGCATAAGCATTTTGTTCCCGCTGGCACTGTTATTCCAGAAAAGGTTACACCCCAAGTGGCAAAACCAAAGGGAAAATTTAAACTTGACATGTCTAAATACTATAATCAAGTTCCCCTGTATTATCCTCCTGTTGCACCCAAAGTTCCAAAAACTTCTGGGAAAACTAACAAGAAAGGACCCAAGATATGGGTACCTAAAACACAAATTATTCCTGTTGCAGACATCTTATGCAGCTCAGTTAAAACACCTATCATGGTACCTGGACAGTGGATGCTCACGACACATGACGGGCATAAGGTCTATATTCCAAAATCTGGTACCGCTTAAGTCAGGAGGAGACGTTGGCTTTGGAGGAAACCAGAAGGGAAAAATCATTGGAAAAGGTTCCATAGGAGATGGAAAAACTCCAGTCATTAATGATGTACTTCTGGTGGAAGGATTATTTCATAACTTTCTCTCCATAAGCCAAATAGCTGACAAAGGTTATGATGTGATCTTAAATCAAACCGGCTGCAAAGCTGTCAGTCAAACAGATGGATCTGTTCTATTTTCTGGGAAAAGAAGAAATGATATTTACAAAATCAAATCCTCTGAACTGCTATCTCAGAAGGTCAAGTGTCTAATGTCAGTTAATGATGAGCAATGGGTCTGGCATAGGCGCCTAGGGCATGCCAGCCTCAGGAAGATATCTCAACTAAGCAAGCTAAACCTCGTCAGAGGATTGCCTCATCTGAAGTTCTCATCAGAGGCTCTGTGTGAAGCTTGTCAGAAGGGAAAATTCACCAAGAATCCATTTGAAGCAAAGAATGTGGTATCTACAACAAGACCCCTTGAGCTACTTCACATTGATCTCTTTGGACCAGTGAAAACTGAATCCATTGGAGGAAAGAAGTATGGGTTAGTCATTGTGGATGACTACAACAGGTGGACGTGGGTAAAGTTTCTAAGGCACAAGGATGAAACTCACACTATGTTCACCAACTTCATTACCCAAGTTCAGAGGGAGTTCCAAACTTCAGTGATTACTGTCAGAAGTGATCATGGTGGAGAATTTTAGAACAAAGCCTTTGAAGAATTGTTCAACTCTCAAAGGATCTTTCACAACTTCTCCTATCCTCGCACTCCTCAACAAAATGGAGTTGTTAAAAGGAAGAACAGAACTCTTCAGGAGATGGCCCGCACCATGATGCAAGAATCAAGTATGGCCAAGCACTTCTGGGCAGAGGCAATTAACACTGCATGCTATATCCATAACAGAATCTCCATCAGACCAATTCTGGAGAAGACTCCTTTTGAGCTATGCAAAGGAAGACAACCTAATATCTCTTACTTCCATCCATTTGGAAGTACTTGCTACATGCTCAACACTAAGGAGCAATTGGGTAAATTCGATTCTAAAGCTTTAAAATGCTATTTTCTTGGTTATTCTGAAAGATCCAAAGGTTTTAGAATTTATAATATTATTCATCAAACTGTTGAGGAATCTATCCAAATTAGATTTGATGATAAGCTTGGCTCAGAAAAGTCAAAGCTGTTTGAAAGATTTGCAGATTTAAGCATTGATTATTCATAATCAAATCAACCAAAGAACAGCCCAGAGGATGTTGCTCCAGAAGCAGAAGCATCTGAAGATGCTCCAATAACTTCTGATCAACTTCAGAAGAAGAAAAGAATAGCTGCCTCTCATCCAGAAGAACTGATTATTGGCAACAAAGATGCTCCCGTCAGAACTAGGTCTATGCTCAAACCTTCAGAAGACACTCTTCTGAGTCTGAAAGGACTTGTATCTCTCATTGAGCCCAAATCAGTTGATGAAGCTCTTGAAGACAAAGGCTGGATTCTGGAAATGCAAGAAGAGCTAGATCAGTTCACCAAGAATGATGTATGGACCTTAATGCCTAAAGTGGGTACTCGGAAACAAGCTGAATGAAAAAGGAGAAGTAACTAGAAACAAGGCAAGACTGGTGGCTCAAGGCTACAGTCAAAAAGAGGGGATTGATTACACTGAGACCTTTGCTCCTGTAGCAAGGCATGAAGCTATAAGGCTACTGATCTCCTTCTAAGTGAATCACAACATCATTCTCCATCAAATGGATGTCAAGAGTGCCTTCCTCAATGGCTACATTTCTGAAGAAGTGTATGTCAAGCAACCTCCTGGTTTTGAAGATGACAAACATCCAGAGCATGTCTACAAGCTTAAGAAGTCACTCTATGGACTGAAACAAGCTCCCAGAGTGTGGTACGAAAGGCTTAGCTCCTTTCTTCTACAGAATGAGTTTGTAAGGGGTAAAGGTGACAATACTCTTTTCTGCAGAACCTATAAGAATGATATTCTTATAGTTCAGATTTATGTTGATGACATCATTTTTGGTTCTGCTAATCCTTCTCTGTGCAAGGAATTTTCCAAGTTGATGCAGGCTGAATTCGAAATGAGCATGATGGGAGAACTCAAATACTTCCTGGGAATTCAAATAGATCAACGAGGAGTCACCTATATCCATCAGAAGAAGTACACCTTGGAACTTCTGAAGAAGTTCAACATGAGTGACTGCAACATCTCTAAGACTCCAATGCATCCAACATGCATTCTTGAGAAAGAGGAAGTTTCCTCTAAGGTTTGTCAGAAGCTCTATCATGGAATGATAGGCTCTCTTCTTTACTTAACTGCCTCCAGACTTGATATATTATTTAGTGTGCATCTCTGTGCTAGATTCCAATCAGATCCTAGAGAGACTCACTTAACTACTGTTAAGAGGATCCTCAAATATCTGAAAGGAACTACTAACCTTGGCTTGATGTATAGAAAAACATCAGAGTATACACTTTCAGGTTTTTGTGATGCTGACTTTGCTGGAGACAGAGTGGAAAGAAAAAGAACCTCTGGAAGCTGCCATTTCCTTGGAGCAAATCTTGTCACTTGGTCAAGCAAGAGATAGAACACAATTGCTCTATCAACTGCTGAAGCAGAGTATGTCTCAGCTGCCACGTGTTGTACACAAACCATATGGATGAAGAATCATCTGGAGGACTATGGTTTGTCTCTGAAGAAGGTTCCTATTTATTGTGACAACACAGCTGCTCTCTCACTCAGCAAGAATCCCATTCTACACTCAAGAGGAAAGCACATAGAGGTAAAGTATCATTATATTCGTGATCATGTTCAGAAGGGCACTCTATCATTAGAGTATGTTGATACTGACCATCAGCGGGCAGATATTTTCACTAAGCCCTTAGCAGAAGATAGGTTTTTATTTATTCTTGAAAACCTGAACATGGACTTTTGTCCAGAGTAAGGTTTTCTTCAGAACTTCTGACCTTGGTACCTCTGAAGTCATCAGATGTTACCCCTTTCAGAAGGTACTCGATCAGAAGCACTTAACCCACTGGTTAAACTTCTGTGGTAGGCAACAATACACGTGTCACTTCATTTGTGACATAGTTCCTTGAGTCGCGTGGTGTATCTGCTATAATGATGATGCCTACTCTCCTCCACTATGCTATTTTCAGACTATCTATTTTAGAACCGTTGATCTTGTTTTTACTCTTTTTACTTCTTAAAATCTCGACGGTTACCATTTAACCCACTATACGCACTCTTCACACACGATCTCCCACACACTTACACATACGGTTTTCAAACTCCTTGTGTGCATTGCATTCATTCATACTCCTCTCTCCAATATTCCTCTCTTTCTCTGAACCCTAAACCTCACTACCGGAGAATCATGGGCAAATCAAAGAAATCAAAGACAAATGTTACTGCTTCCTCCAAACAAACTGTCAAAGATCAAGAAAAGCTAAGATTTGAAGCAGCTCAGCAGATTCTGGACACACCCAATGTGGTCACCTGTGTCAAGAAAGCTGAAGAACTGGTTGTGTGCAACGAAGCAAGAGTGGACTTCGACAACCTGGCTGATCATGGGTTTGATATCAGGGATCAAGTCAACTTGCAAGGGTGGTCCGGCTACTTTGATAGACTCTGTGGTCCGATTTACAACAAACTGGTTATAGAATTCTGGAAAAACGCAGTTTGCAACGACTACTATGTCGTTTCTCATGTGCTGGACAGGAAGATTGTGGTTTCAGAAGAGTCCATTGCAAAGCTGCTGGGTATGGAGTTCCAGCAAGGCAAAAGGATCAAAAACGTTGATGCTAATGTTCCTGGGATGAAGAACTTAGTCAACAAGGCGATTTATGACAATTGGTCTCTCGAGAGGACCAAGTATGGCATAAAGGATCTGAAGCCTATAATGAAAATCTGGCAGAAGATTTTCATCTACTGCCTTCACCCCAGAACCGGTGGAACCGATTACCTTAACGCAACTCAAAAGGTAATCATGTATTATATTTCTAAGGGTGAGCCTATATGTCTGCCGTTTCTGCTTTTCAACTATTTGAAGGAATGTGTTGAGAAGTCAAGGACTACCGCCACTGAGAACAAGAGGTCAATTTCTTACATTCCCTATGGAAGGTTGCTCTCAGATATCTTCATCCAGAATAAACTAGTCAAGACCTTGTCAGATCTTGGACTTCATGAAGATCTGACCATGACCATTGGAGATGCTCTCAATGGGACCAAGTTGAAGAGAATGCAAATTATTGAGAAAGTCCAAGTTGAGCCTACAGAAGATACATCTGAAGAGGTTCGTCAGAAGAACTATCCTGTTGATGACTATCCTCTCTGGTCCAAGAAGGACAATCCAGCAAGCATTCTGGAATATGTAAGAATGCCCAGAAGCAATGGAGATAAAATCACTCTTGAAGAGTTTGTCAGGACTCTTCCTAACAGTCCTCCTACGATGCCAACAAGGAGAGCAAAGAAAACAACCAGCAAGCCTTCAGATCGTAAGGGCAAAGGGATTCTGATAGAGGAACCTAAAAGGAAGAAAGCTGCATCTAAGTCAGTAGTCATCAGGGAACCAGTTCCAGAATCCTCCACTGAAAGGACTTCAGAAGAGTCATCTGAGGAATATCAATCTAACAGCTCTATGGATTCTTCCTCTGGAACTCAAGAAGAAGAAGTTCCAGCTAGAAAAAATGTCAAGAGGAAAGCAATTATTGAAGAATCATCTGATGAGGAAACCGAAGATGATGTTCCTCTTGTAAAAAGGAAAGGATTCAAACAACTCAAGTTGAAAAAGAAGTTGAGCAGGATGACTGTGAGATCATTGAAAATGTGCTCCAAGTCATAAGGCAATCAGGAGAAGCTGAAGAATCCACTTATTCAGATGTAGAGCCCATAGGCAAGAGGTTGAAACTGCCTCTGAAGGGTCCACTTCAGAAGAAGGAGTCAGGACCAAAGCTAGCATCTGAAAAGATCTCAGAAGCACAAAGAGAGAGGAGATCTAAGACAGCTTTAGATCCTGCAAGGACTGCTAGACCCACCAGTTCCATCTCTCTCAGAGAATCAAGTAAGGTAATTACTGAAAGCATTAACTCTGATTCTGCTTTAGTAGTTATTCCTGAACAACCCCTGCCCATATCTACTTCCATGCCTACCTCAACCCAAACAGCTCCCACTTAGACAGAACCTCAAACACAAACTTTCTTTCATGCTGAAACACAAACCCCCCAATCAAACATCCAAACAGCTACCACTGCCATTCCATCCATCCCAATTCACACCTCTTCCACATCCACCACAACTGAACCTGTACCTCCTTTCAATTCTTTCATTCAAGGTATCCTTCAAAGTGAGGCTACTCTGAGAAATTTGGTTCAACATTTCACTCCCAAGCCTCCATCCACTTCAAAGACCCTCCTGTTAACTCAAACTGGTGAGATCCCTGCTGAGGAAGAAAAAGATGATGATGATTATGTTCAGATCCTTGAACCGCCCTTCAATGTGAAGCCTCTTCAACAAGTAGCTTCCAACTTTGAAGATCAGCTTCAAGATGCTGCTGAAACTTCCTATGTGTCCTTGTCCAACTATTCTGCAATAAACTCACGAGATTTGAGTTTTACCTCCCCTGAGAAGACTGCTACCTCAAGGCAAAGGCAAGTAACGATCACTGAAGCTGAGCATATGGATGAATCTGATCATTCAGGAATGGAGAAGAACCATGAGATTGATTCTATTCCTTCAGGACAACCCAGAACTGATAGCTCCAATGCTTCAAGCTCCAATGCAACCAGAACTCCTCAGCCTGTTCTGACCTTAGCAACCTCCTTCCGACCTCAAAATCTAATTCAACTCATTCAGGAGTTCTCTGAAGAGGTAACTGATAATCAGTTTGATGCTTCTTTTGTTGATGGTCTATGGTCTGCCTTCGGAAGATGGTCAGAAAGCAGAGCTTATGAGTTTCAGAAGCAGCTTACCAGTGAGAAACGTTTGAGAGTTCATAATGCATCTAAAAGAGCTTATGAGAAAAGGCAGAGAGTGCTGCACAGGGTCTGTGAACCCTTGAGAAGAGCTATGGCTGAAAGACACTATGTTGTTTCTGAATGTACCTCAGAAGATGCTGAGATGATTCCAGCAGAGATTGCAGAAGACAGCTCTGACGGCATAGTTATTCTGAAAGATGCAGATGCAAATGAAGTTGAGAAGCAAGTGTCAATTCAAGTTGATGCTGAAATGTCATCAGAGGCCGAAGTTCCTACTCATACTCAAGCTCCAGAAGTTCCTACTTCAGCTCAAGCTCCAGAAGTTGCTACTCTTGCTGCCAGAATTGACAGAATTCAAGATGATCAGCAGAGATTATTTCAGATGGTTGAGCAACAAGGACTTATCCAGATTGAGCAAAGTAAGCAGATTCAGGAATCCTCCCACAGAATGGAAGATATGATGAAGATCCTGATCAAGAATCTTCCCTCTTCATCAAAGCCTTGAACCCCTCTCATCTATCTTGCATGCATTTATTTGTTTTGAGTGAATTTATTTCATGTTGACTGTGTTACATTCTTATTCTATTATTCAATGCACCGTCCACTTAGTAACTCACATGCTTTTATGATTTGATAAGTTTTATGCATGTTTTTCTGTTACTTTTCCTCCTTATAATCTCTGCAATCCTTCTTCTCCATCACACTGCAATTCACCTCACATCAGTCAATTCACTCTCCTCTCAATTCTACTTCAAGAATGACTTCTGTAGAATTAATTTCTGAACTCAAGACTATGGTATTTGACCAAGTCTTTCCTTGGAGCGTTATTCTATCTACTTCTCAGATTTCTCAAGCTCTTGAGAAGATTGAGCATCTTCTGACTTCTCACTGTCTTCAGAACCTTCAAGAAGTTCTGAATGACCTCCTTCGTCTGACCACTCGCCGGAAGGACATTGAAGATCAGTTCCAGGGCATTTGTATGCTTCTGGAATATGAACAAGATCAAGACGAAGCCGATCAGGATGCTCTCCGGGAGAATGAAGCTCTGAAGGAAGAACTGGCTACCTAGTTAGCCTCGATTGATCAGGACGTGCCTCCCCTGCATCTTCAGCTTCTCTCCATGAAGAACTCTCGTGCCTTCCTATGTATCTAGGACTAGTTTTCTTCATTCCTCTCTATCCTCTGTACTCTTTCTCCGTTTAGTAATAATAACTGCGTCTTATTTGCCTCATTTACTTGTTTGTTATTGTTATTGTTGCGTTCTTTTTCACTCTTTTTGATTATGACAAAAAGGGGAAGTACATAAAATGGTTTTAATAATTTTTTTTTTTATATTATATAAAACCAGTAAAGGAGAATAAGTATCAAATACTTATAGCACATAGATATTGCCAAGCGTCCTAAAATAAGGAATACATTTTTGCTTACTATTCTGAACTAATTTGCTTCTGACGCCTTATTCCAATTATATCAGGACAAGACTCTATCTTCTTATGTGATCTACGCAAGTTTTGAACCATCATGTTCTGATGAGTATACATCCTTCTACGCGTATCTTCTGATCAAATCACCAAGACTCTGAATCTAGACTCTTCATCATCTCATCAAGTCATAGATTCAGGAGGAGTCAGGGGGAGACTCTAGCTCAGAATCAAGTGCAACACTAGATTCAGAAAGAGCAATACCAACCGTTACACAAGGATAAGTTTTATCTCTGATCTCTTCCCTCTTGTGTATTCAGTTTATTGGTTAAGAATTGTTCATCAAAATACTTGTTTTGTCATCATCAAAAAGGGGGAGATTGTAAGATCAAGGTTTGATCAGTGGTTGCATCTCTATGTTTTGATGATTACAATTAAGGTTTGTGATGATGAACAATTGTGGTACCCTAACGTTTGTCTCTTTTAGTTGTGAAAAACAGGTTCTGAATCTGACCCAAGCCTATTTCATCAGAAGAAGAAGAACCAAGGGATACTAAAAAGAGAGCTCTAAAGCTTATCATGTTCGTTCAGAACAGTGGCGAATCCTTCAGAAGTTCTGAAGATGGAAGCTCTCAAGAGGTACTGAAGAACCAGAGTCAGAAGTTGTGAAGACCAGATGTTCCAGCGGAACGGTCCAGAAGTAGAAGACTCAAGTTCTGAAGACCTGCAAGAAGTTGGTTCTGAAGACCCAAGCTATTATAGCTCTGACGATCAGAACTTCTGAGGAACATATTCAGAAGCAGAAGTTGCAAGGTCAGAAGAATCCAAACTTTAATCTGATGATGATCAGAAGCTTCACCAACGTTTATCTGAAGCACTCCAGATCTCAAGTCAACTGGTGAAAGGACAGGTCGCTGTCATAGTACAAATCGTACAAGTCTCAGTCTGTCCGCCACCTACCTCGTTCAGCCTAGCAGTCTGATATTACAAGATTGCCACTCCAACGGACAAAACCCTAGCAACGGCTACATCACATGTCTTGGAGTATATAAAGGCTGAAGAAAGAAGAAAGAGGCTAAGAAACTCTGCTGAAATCATTCATCTTATACGAACCAATCTTTTAGCATTATTTCTTCACTGTTCTTAAACATCTGAGTTTATTATTAGCTTTTTAGAAGCATTTCTTGTAAACCCGAAACCTTTTGCATTACGTTGTAAAGAGACCAAGGTTGGTCGGATCTTGAGAGGACTGAATCAAAGTTGATTCAGTGTTTAGCTAGTCTTAAGAGGATCGGTAGATCAGCTTCTTAAGAGGATACTAGTGAGAAAATCAGTGTATTGTTAGTCACTTAGCAGGTAGCAAAGTGCAGTTGTAACACTCATTGATTTTAGTGAATTGCCTTCATCAGAAGAAGGAAGAAATCACCTTCACGGGTGGACTGGATTAGCTTGAGCTTTTATCTCAAGTTAACCAGGATAAAATACTTGCGTGCTTTACTTCATATTCTTCAGCACCTAGTTCTTATCCTTGAGTTTGGAAAAAGTTCAAAAGTATATCTTTTATTGGAAAACTCTATTCAAACCCCACCTTTCTAGTTTTTTTCGCACCTTCAGAAGGCTCGCCGAAGAAGAGGACCGGAGCTGCGTTTTTCTCAGCGTTTCAGGAATCAGGGACCAGGTCTAGGTGCGTCTCGTTTCCAAGAAGAGGATGGTGGTGGTTTCGTGGTGTGGGTCGATCGGAGGAGGAAGAAAATGCGAGTTGCAGGTCGCTCAACCTTGCAGGAATCTGGCCGGAGATATTCAGACGTCTTCTCCTTCGCGATTTCTTGCCCAGGTCATCTCAAATTCTGCCCAGAATCAACCTAGGGACTTCCAAAAGCACAATGGGACAGATTTCGGGTGAATTTAGTGAAGGAAAATGGAAATTCGAAGAGGAGAAGTTTTGAAGCTTTAATTCTTGAGTTAGAGAGGGTCTGAGAGCTTCTCATTGATTCTCTCTTGTTTCTGAGCTTAAGTTTGATGTCCTAGGACCCCTGGAACTTCAGAATTCACGAATAAATAGAGCTGGAGTGATTAGCCAAGAAATCAAGATTATCTCCTTAAGCATGTTGTCTCCCCAATGGAGTTTCATGCAAGGTGATTAGCATTAAATGCTTGGAAGTCGTGAATTCAGATGGTGGAGAGGTGGTATGCGTGGCAGCACAAGCTTCAGAGGAAATGATTCAATGAATTTCATTATGCATGGTCATGTACATGTGCTATGCATCCTCATGCATGGAACTTTGTGGAAATCATTGTCTTTTGTTTGTTTGTGAAGGTAATGATGGTGGGGAATAAATACTTGGTTAGATTTTTGTGGTGACGAGAGGAGTTATACGTGTTGTAAGGCTTGAAAGAAAGTTTGAAGGAGCATTTAAAGGTATTAAAGTACACACATGTGATACCATGTTCCAAGAGTGTACAAATGAGGTTGGATGGTGATGTCATGGTCGTTTGGCCTTATTTGCATGTCAAAATGAAAATTAAATAGCTGGTCACATGCATTGAGGGAAGGTCAGAACGAACCAGAATGGAGTTTCACGATTTTTCTAGCGAGAAGGCTCACCGGAGAAGACGACCGGAGCTGCGTTTTTCTCAGCGTTTCAGGAATCAGGGACCAGGTCTAGGTGCGTCTCGTTTCCAAGAAGAGGATGGTGGTGGTTTCGTGGTGTGGGTCGATCGAAGGAGGTAGAAAATGCGAGTTGCAGGTCGCTCAACCTTGCAGGAATCTGGCCGAAGATATTCAGACGTCTTCTCCTTCGCGATTTCTTGCCCACGTCATCTCAAATTCTGCCCAGAATCAACCTAGGGACTTCCAAAAGCACAATGGGACAGATTTGGGGTGAATTTAGTGAAGGAAAATGGAAATTCGAAGAGGAGAAGTTTTGAAGCTTTAATTCTTGAGTTAGAGAGGGTCTGAGAGCTTCTCATTGATTCTCTCTTGTTTCTGAGCTTAAGTTTGATGTCCTAGGACCCCTGGAGCTTCAGAATTCACGAATAAATAGAGCTGGAGTGATTAGCCAGGAAATCAAGATTATCTCCTTAAGCATGTTGTCTCCCCAATGGAGTTTCGTGCAAGGTGATTAGCATTAAATGCTTGGGAGTCGTGAATTCAGATGGTGGAGAGGTGGTATGCGTGGCAGCACAAGCTTCAGAGGAAATGATTCAATGAATTTCATTATGCATGGTCATGTACATGTGCTATGCATCCTCATGCATGGAACTTTGTGGAAATCATTGTCTTTTGTTTGTTTGTGAAGGTAATGATGGTGGGGAATAAATACTTGGTCAGATTTTTGTGGTGAGGAGAGGAGTTATACGTGTTGTAAGGCTTGAAAGAAAGTTTGAAGGAGCATTTTAAGGTATTAAAGTACACACATGTGATACCATGTTCCAAGAGTGTACAAATGAGGTTGGATGGTGATGTCATGGTCTTTTGGCCTTATTTTCATGTCAAAATGGTAATTAAATAGCTGGTCACATGCATTGAGGGAAGATCAGAACGAACCATAATAGAGTTTCACGATTTTTCTCGCGAGAAGGCTCGCCGGAGAAAACGACCGGAGCTGCGTTTTTCTCAGCGTTTCAGGAATCAGGGACAAGGTTCAGGTGCGTCTCGTTTCCAGGAAGAGGATGGTTGTGGTTTCGTGGTGTGGGTCGATCGGAGGAGGAAGAAAATGCGAGTTGCAGGTCGCTCAACCTTGCAGGAATCTGGGCAGACTCGCCGGAGATATTCAGACGTCTTCTCCTTCGCGATTTCTTGCCCAGGTCTTCTCAAATTCTGCCCAGAATCAACCTAGGGACTTCCAGAAGCACAATGGGACAGATTTGGGGTGAATTTAGTGAAGGAAAATGGAAATTCAAAGAGGAGAAGTTTTGAAGCTTTAATTCTGGAGTTAGAGAGGGGCTGAGGCTTCTCATTGATTCTCTCTTGCTTCTGAGCTTAAGTTTGATGTCCTAGGACCCCTGGAGCTTCAGAATTCACGAATAAATAGAGCTGGAGTGATTAGCCAAGAAATGAAGATTATCTCCTTAAGCATGTTGTCTCCCCAGTGGAGTTTCATGCAAGGTGATTAGCATTAAATGCTTGAGAATGGTGAATTCAGATGGTGGAGAGGTGGTATGCGTGGCAGCACAAGCTTCAGAAGAAAGGATTCAATGAATTTCATCATGCATGGTCATGTACACGTTTATATTTGATGTATATTGGTTAGTTTAGTGGTTGGGCTATGTCTTTATTTCCTATTGCTTGATTTAAAAGGAATCAAACGAAAAAAAAATTACCTGTTTTCCGCGTAGAGTTATTTTTGGTTACTAAAGTGGCACCCGGAAATCGGGGTGTTACAGACAACGATCGAGGTAAGGGCACTTCGGGTCTTGGACTTTAGCGTACAAAATTGCTTGCTAGGAATTGCATGAGACTTGTATGATGGTGTTGAACATGTTAGGACCTTAAGAACTAATGGAAATGAGCTTGATATGATGCATGAACTTTATAACCATGTTAGGAAACTCAAAGGTTAAGACTTGGATAAAAAGAAATGAATGAAGCTTGCAATATTTAGAGGAACCTTGATCTGGCCGAGTAAGTTGGACAGTCTGCATTGTCTTGGGCATAACTGCTTGATTATGAGTCCAAATCGGGTGAAACCAATTTTATTTGAAAGCAAACTTAAAGGGCTTCAATCTTTCAAAGTTTCATAATTTTTGGACTTCTGGTTTAATACAGTTTGCAATTTTATTTCACCCCTTTTCTGCTGCCGTGTAAGCTGGACAGTTCGTATTGTTTTGGGCATAACTCCTTGGATATGAGTCCAAATTGTGTGAAACCAATTTTATTTGAAAGATCACTTAAAGGGCTTCAATATTTCAAAGTTTCATAATTTTTGGACTGCTGGTTTAATACAGTTTGCAATTTTATTTCACCCTTTTTCTGCTGCCGAGTAAGCTGGACAGTTCGTAATGTTTTTGGGCATAACTCCTTGGAAATGAGTCCAAATTGTGTGAAACCAATTTATTTGAAAGCTAACTTAAATGGCTTCAATCTGTCAAAGTTTCATCATTTTTGGATTGCTATTTCAATACAGTTTTGAATTTTTATTTCACCCCTTTTCTGCTGCCGAGTAAGCTGGACAGTTCGTATTGTTTTGGGCATAACTCCTTGGATATGAGTCCAAATTGTGTGAAACCACTTTTATTTGAAAGCTAACTTAAATTTCTTAAATCTGTGAAAGTTTCATAATCTTTAGGTTTCTATTTTAATACAGTTTTCAATTTTAATTCTACCATTTTCTGCGGTTTTGTTGCCCTGAATTATATGCATGATATACATGAAGTTTATGAGTTAAGAATGCTTGATTACCATGAGAAATTGTTTATGAACATGATAAATGATAACATGCTTAGGTGCCTTGATGTTTGAGAACATGATTACTTGTTGAGAACATGCTTACTTGTTGAGTATATGACTACTTGTGGAATATGATATGATGAACTCTTAGGATGTTCATGATGAATGTAAGTCTTGAATTATGTTCCTATGATGCATGATATAGTATGCCCTGATATTTATCGAATGATAAGCGTTGTATGGGCGATATTGATCGAATGAGATCGAATGTGGAACCTACGATGGTTGGGCTACCGTGGCGACGGATAGCTGGTGACACCTATGAGTTGGTGACCCCGATTACTCATGTTAAGGTGTGGTGGAGTCGTCATCGAACGACAGAAGATTATAACTTCGTTGTTTGACTAATTCATGGAGCATATCATTGCATTGACCAAGGGTACCGCTTGGATAGGGTACACCGAGGTGTTGGCTAATGATTGCATGGGAAGGGTCATTAGATAAGTGGCAAGTGACTGCATGGGAAGGGTCGTTGTCCCGCCTGCCTGGTATGGAGTTGGCGTTTATCCGGATCATGGTGTGCATTGAGCATCAAGCATATTGCATACGCTAACAATATAGAGACACATAGGTTCCCTTGGACGTCGTTGACGTTAGAACATTAGTTGTTGTCTTGCGACCTGTGTTTGTTGAATGGATGCCCTATATGGTGCGTCGTGTGGTTGTGGGCCTTGTGTTGTGCTTGTTGAAGAATCTTCCTTATCCTATGTTACATCTAGAATTCCTTAGGGATGTATTAGTATGTTGTTTGATAAGATTCTTGATAGGTGATTATATATGTGAATATGCATACTCTGTAAGGCCCGAGTTTTTAAGTTTATGCTAAGTGAATAAACTTCTTATTCACGATTAGGGTTGATGTAATGTGAAGGGAAACCTGAACGAAAGTTTATTAAATGAAATATATTTATGAAGGAGAAAGTTCAGGAAAAGTTCAAGGATTGCATTATGATCGATAAAAGTTATAGCACGAACGTTTTACGCTTAAACCTAGGTCAGAAACCCTAGTATATAGCTAATTTTCACTTTTAGGCACGATGGCCGTTAATTCCAAAAATCTTCAGAGAAATGTTAGAACTTCTCTTTTTCCATATATCACAATCGTTTCGAGGCGAAACTCTAGGATCTACGAACGTCCGATTCCAATCATCGGAAGTTTGCCGAAACCGAATCCCTGGTATTTCAAAACCCTAGAATTTCTCGACAATGGGGACTTTATCTATTCAGAGCTTCAAATGAATATTCTACACGCGTACACCTATTTCTCTTGATGATTTCAATCTTTCTTCCGAAGGAAGTTTTCTATTCCGACATTCGATGCAAAAAGCAACTTATCGGGTAAAATAGTTTTATACCGACTATGCATTAGTTGCCAAAAATACAAGGAGACCTCTTTATAGTTTTGGAATTCTTTCACCAAAACATATCTATTAATTCACGGAGAATGACGCCGGAAAAATCAGATTCGCGAAACTTTCATTTTACCGCGTTTCGCCAACCTCTATATATAGCCAAGAAATGAGAAAAAACAAATATCTTACCCATTTCATCCAAGGAGGCCGCGAGTTTGAGAGGAGAGGAGGAGAAGAAGATTTTGTTCAATCCTTGCTTGATCGTTGATTAATCAGTTGCTGCTTCAAGGTTTCGAGGTATAGTCGCTAATCCTTACCTCTGATCGCTTTTTCCATAGCTTTTCTGTAGAGTTTTCTGAGTGGATAGTTTATGGGTTTTTGCAAAACTATCCTGAATCTTTCATTTCTGATTCTAAACCTCTTCTATATGTGCCCAAGATCACTTCTGCCGGATTAGATTTTCCGTTATGTCGCCGGAATTCCGCCGGAATCAATTTGAACCTAAAATACCCATTTTTGGAGTTTTTGGTGTAAAGCTTCAACCTTTAGGCTGAAAACTATCGCCTTAGCTTAGTGCTAGTAGGATTAGTTGTCATAAACGTCGTTGGTGACGTCCCTGCAAAATTTTATTTTTGGGATTTCAGTTTTGAAAATCCTAAGTTAAAAATCATGACCAAAATACCCCTGCGACAGTTTTTGATCCGATAATTTTTCCGAGTTCAGAATACCCTTAGTTACGGCTTATGAAAGCATAGGAACCAAGTTTGATCGAAGAAAAATCGAACCCCACAATTAACCAAAGTGGCCGAGCCCTATTAGGGGGAAGGAGGAAAATTTCCTTTTCCGAAAACTTGTCCTTTCGCGCTAGATTATCGTACCTCGGAGTATGTATTGCTTCGTGTAACCTTAGTAAGTATTGATAGTTTAGTTTCCGATAGATTCTGATAGTATTTCTGTGGTTTTGCTCTAAAGGTGATTTTGAGGAATTCCCTGAGGAACAAGGCTTTGTTGGTGAGGAAGCGTTAGACGATCCTTCTGGAGAACCTTCAGGTGAGGGCTTCTCACTGAATCTCTAGTTAATGCTTAGGGTCGATGCTTTCGACATTGTTTACTGTTTATGCACTGGATTGTGTGTGATTGGAAAATGTTTTCTGAGGCTTCGGCTGACAATGTAGATGATTCATCTACTGAATGTTTTTGAGATTGTCTTACATGCTATGTGCTATGTGGGTAATCTAGGATGTGTGGTGCATGCTTTATATGCTAAGTGCTAAGTGTTTATGATGCGATTTATTGATATATGACATGTTGTTGATTGTGATGATTTAAATATGCTCTGTACTGGAATCTGAGATTCTGAATGGTGAGAATAGCGGGCAGGTCATGCCGATTTTATTTTGAGAGTTTTGAGAAAGTTTGATAGGACGAACGAGGTTCGGGCCTTAATTTTGTTTAGTGGATCGAGACATCCTCTGGAAGCGACTTGGGATTGGGAGATCCTGCAAATGTATAAGACTTGCGATAAGACAAAATGGAATCTATTTTATAAAGAAAATTCATAAGACCTTAAATAACCTCAAAATCTTTAAGTAATGATAACAAACTCGAAGGAAGGCATTGGAAGTCAAATCATAGTTTTGGAAAAACGAGGAGTGTCGTCGGATCCAAGTGTTGAGGAGTTTGGTAAGTTCTGAGTATGTTGGTACTCCTTCGCTCGTTGAGCAGTTTGTTAGCCATCCAAGGGATGAGCCGAGAAGCTTCACTGAGGCGTGAGACCTTGTGAATGCGGGGATACTCCACTGAGGCGTGAGACCTTGTGGAAAGCATGGAACTCCACTGAGGCGTGAGACCTTGTGAGAGCATGAAACTTCACCGAAGCGTGAGACTTCGTGAGAGTATTGATGACCCGAAGAGTCATCGTGAGTGGTTGCACTCATTTTATGATTATTGTATTTTGTCGCAGAATCGACTTTACCTTAGGGTAAGCTTTTAGAGACATTAATTTAGCTAGAACACGTGGCGACGTGTCGAGTGAGGTCGGAGACGTTGTTTGGCTAATCACTGCATTGCATGCACTCATTAAGTGGTTTAAACACGGCGAGATACCGGACCACGGCGGATTCCAAAATTGGTTATAAGACCAAGATTTCCGCGTAAGAGCGCTGCTAGGTGACTCTTAGTAGCAGACCGAAATGGCAGGCCTTCGGGTTTTATGCTGATCTGGCTACATGATGATGTTGGAGTAAGAGGCATCACGGGCCGAAATGGTCCCACCGTGGCTGGTGTTAGGGCTGATCCGATGATGTCCATCCGTTCCGGAATGCATATTGGTTGACGGGGTTAACCTGCATTGCATATCATGCAACATACATACTAATTTAGTTGTCGAGTGTGATTGTTATTTGTCAATCCTATTTGGAACATGCTATTTGTTATTGTTGTCATTTACGTTCGATATGGAACATGCAACCCTAGGAATGACATCTCTAGTTATAAGCCTAAGTGGCTATTTATTATTTGTACCTATTGGGTTTATTATCTACATAGTTCTTTAGAGTTGACCCTCGCGTCTTCTGTGTGTGCTTTGGCGGACAACGCCTTTTGTCAGATGAATATTGCGGACTGGTTCACCATGGTCCACCCTTCGGGGGGGATTAGGTACGAGATGATAGATCAGGACGACACCGGGTCGTGGGTGGTTGACCCCGCGAGCCATCGAGCGACGTATTCGGGGCGCATCATGGAGGACCACGTGGACAGTGGAGGACTCTTGAGGTCAGGAGTGTTGAGGCGATGCTCTATCAGCTTCAACTTGCCACCGGGCGTTCACTGCGGACCAGGATTCGGAGGAGCACCGCCGCCACCGTCATCTTCAGAGGTGGAGGATCCCTCAGAGGAGATTCCAGTGGGAGTGCCCTCGGCAGGGTCTAGTGCACCCTCTGTTGCGATCATTGATGATCAGGGTTCGGGCCCTAAGCCCGTGAGTCCAGCATCGGAGCGCACTACGGTTGCGAGGGGAGGACGGATAGGGTTAGTAGACTTGGTCGTTCTGGATTCTGATTCAGACGACGATCATGCTAGCACATAGTTTTGAGTGTTGGTATGAGCTCCTCGAGTTAGGATTAGTGTAGGAGTAGAGTTTTAGCTCTGACAGTCTTGCTTCATTTGTTACTTAGGGGACAGGGTAGATCCGCCTATAGCTTTTTGTGTGGTTTCCTTACGGGAATCACAGAGAGTTGGTTGGACTTACGAGGTCTTATTTTCAGGCCATTGGGTCAGCTGATTCTCAGTTTTGAGGGATGGTGTTGCGGGCACTTCACCCTTTTCATTTGGTTTGTATATATTGCCTACGGGCGTTGCACTTTTCTTTCCGTCACTGGAGGTTACTCGTGACGAGGTTGTTACTTACAGCGGGGGCTGTTTATATATTGTATATTTGTTCTATTGCTTTTCGCTTTCGGGTTTTATTTAATTCAGTCTTGTCTTAGTTATTATCAAAAAAAAAAATATTCACGTTTTTCCGCATTAAGTTTATTTTGGTTACTAAAGTGACGCCACCGAAATCAGGGTGTTACATTGTGGTATCAGAGCACGGTCGAGTCTTTCGGGAGTTGTTGGGGAATAGGTCTTCTGTGCTAGGTTGTGTGACTCTGCAAAGAGTGAAAATTGATTGTCTGCAAGCGATTTTTCGCTTAAAAATTGATTGAAGTTATTGCTTACTCATATTGTATAGTGATGCTAGATGCTATCTTATGATGAGTACTGACTGTTTGCTTCCTTTAACAGAACATGGTGAACACTAACCAGTTAGCGGAGATGATGGCCACTATGGCCCAAGCGGTAACAGCGCAGGCCCAAGCGGTAACAGCGCAGGCAAACGATAATGCCATGAGGCGTGCTACTGAAGAAGCACGTGAACAGCATCAGCGCCAGAGGGAAGTCACTCTGGACCAGAACAAAGGCCTCAATGATTTCAGGAGGCAAAACCCACCAAAGTTCTCTGGTGGTACTGACCCAGACGCAGCGGATCTCTGGATCCAGGAAATCGAGAAGATTTTCGGTGTTCTGCAAACTGTAGAGGGTGCCAAGGTGGGCATGGCGACTTATCTTCTGCTGGGAGATGCTGAATACTGGTGGAAGGGCACCAGGGGGATCATGGAAGCTAACCATGAAGAGATCAACTGGAACTCTTTCCGGGACGCATTCTTGGAGAAATACTTTCCAACAAGTGCCCGGGATGAGAGGGAGTCACAGTTTCTGACCCTCCGTCAGGGAGGTATGTCTGTACCGGAATTTGCTTCGAAGCTGGAATCCTTGGCGAAGCATTTCCAATTCTTTCATGACCACGTGAACGAGCGCTACATGTGCAAGCGTTTCGTTAATGGACTGAGGCCGGATATTGAGGACTCAGTGAGGCCACTGGGAATCATGCGATTCCAATCATTGGTGGAGAAAGCCACTGAAGTGGAGCTGATGAAGAACCGGAGGTTGAACCGGGCTGGAACTGGAGGGCCGATGAGGTCGGGCTCCCAGAATAATCAGAACAGGGGAAGGTTTCAGAACAGGAGGCCGTATCAGCGTCCTTCTGGTAGAGGGTTTGCCTCGGGATCTTACAGGCCCATGATGGGTGCTGCTGGTGGTTCTGGAGGTCAGACTCAGAACAGGGAGCTGACTTGCTACAAGTGTGGGAGGCCGGGGCACTATGCTCGCGATTGTCCCGACACGAGACCCCAATGCTTCAATTGTCAAAAACTGGGGCATACTGCTGCACAGTGCAGGCTACCAAAGGCGGAACCAACCGTCAACACTGCTAGAGGAAAGCGTCCTGCTGCGAAGGCGAGAGTCTACACCATGGATGGTGAAGATGCTGAGGGAGTCGATGGACTGATTAGAGGCGACTGCGAGATTGACGGTAATCTTCTATCCGTACTTTTTGATTCCGGTGCAACGCATTCTTTTATCTCTAGAGAGTGTGCGATCAGATTAAGACTTCCTATTACTGCTTTGAGCTTCGATCTGATAGTTGCTACTCCTGCCAAGACTCTACTTGCTAATTCAGCATGCATGTATTGTCCGATAACATACAACAATAGGATCTACCATGCTAACCTAGTATGCCTAACTCTTAAGAACCTAGATGTTATCCTAGGAATGGATTGGTTGTCCCGCTATCATTGTCTTTTGGACTGCAACCGAAAGAGAGTGGTATTTCCTGATTCGGATCTTTCCGAGTATCTATCTGCCAATCACATCAGCGTCGCTTTGAACGAGGGATCTCAGGAGTATTCTGTTTTGCTAAGCTTGGAGAGCAAAGGGAACCCAGAAGTTGGCAGTATTCCAGTGGTGAAGGAATTCACGGATGTTTTTCCTGGCGATGTACCTGGATTGCCGCCTGTACGCGACATTGAGTTTGCTATAGACATCGTACCGGGAACAGGGCCGATTTCGATTGCACCATATCGTATGGCACCTGCGGAGCTAGTGGAACTGAAGTCCCAACTCGAAGATCTTCTGTCGAAGGGATTCATTCGACCAAGTGTTTCACCTTGGGGAGCGCCAGTCTTATTGGTGAAGAAAAAGGACGGGAAGTCGAGATTATGTGTCGACTACCGACAACTGAACAAAGTAACCGTCAAGAATAGGTATCCGTTACCTAGGATTGATGATTTGATGGATCAACTGCGAGGAGCTACAATATTCTCGAAGATCGACCTGAAGTCGGGTTATCATCAAATCAGGGTCAAGACCGAGGATATCCAGAAGACGGCATTCAGAACCCGTTATGGACACTATGAGTACTTAGTGATGCCATTTGGGGTGACAAATGCGCCGGCAATATTCATGGCTTACATGAATATGACTTTCCATACATTTCTGGATCGATTCGTCGTGGTGTTTATCGACGACATTCTGATCTATTCAAAGAATGCTGAAGACCATGAGGAGCACTTGCGACAAGTTTTACAAGTGCTGAGGGAGAAGGAGTTGTATGCCAATCCTTCTAAGTGCGAATTTTGGCTCGAAGAGGTAAAATTCTTAGGCCATGTGATCTCTAAGGAGGGGATAGCTGTGGATCCAGCAAAGGTAGAGACCGTATTGTCATGGGAACGACCGAAGACAGTGACTGAGATCAGAAGTTTTGTCGGTTTGGCGGGATACTATCGTCGCTTTATCGAGAATTTCGCGAAGATTGTTGGACCTTTGACTCAACTGACGTGGAAGGATCAACCTTTCGCATGGACTGAAGCGTGCGAAACTAGCTTTCAGACGATGAAGGAACGGTTGACGACGTCACCTGTACTCGTCTTACCGCAACCAGAGGAACCTTATGAGGTATACTGTGATGCTTCATATCAAGGCTTGGGATTTGTGCTGATGCAACATCGGAAGGTGGTTGCTTATGCTTCAAGACAACTGAAGGTGCATGACAAGAATTATCCAACCCATGACTTGGAACTAGCTGCAATCGTATTTGCGCTGAAGATTTGGAGACATCACTTATATGGATGCAATTTCACCATATTCAGTGATCATAAGAGTTTGAAGTACTTGTTTGAGCAGAAGGAGTTGAACATGAGGCAGCGTCGGTGGATGGAATTTCTCAAAGATTACGAGTTCACTCTGCAATATCATCCTGGAAAGGCGAACGTAGTTGCTGATGCCTTGAGCAGGAAGATGCACATCTCGTCGATGATGGTGAAGGAGCTGCAGCTGTTAGAGCAATTTTGAGATTTGAGCTTGGATGTGAAATTATCCGAGGGAGAACTGAAGTTCGGGATGATCAGAATTACCAATGGGTTGATGGAAGAAATCCGAGACCAACAGTTACAAGAAGAGTTTCTGCTCGGGAAAAGAAATTTGGTAAGTCAAGGTAAGGACCCAGAATTCAAGGTAGGAAGTGACAATATCCTACGGTACAAGGATAGGGTTTGTGTGCCTAACAACCCTGACTTGAGAAGATTGATTATGGATGAAGGTCACAAGAGCAAGTTAAGTATCCACCCTGGAATGAAGAAGATGTATCAGGACTTGAAGGCGAATTTTTGGTGGCCAGGAATGAAAAGACAAGTGGCTGAGTATGTAGCTGCATGTTTGACATGTCAGAAGGCAAAGTGATGAGGACAAGGACAAGGACAAAGGTCATGGAGCACTAAAAGGACTTGGAGGACCAATGACTAGGGCAAGGGCTAAAAGGGCCAAGGAAGCACTTCAACAGATGATAGCATTAGCTCTTGAGGAAGGAACCAATGTGCACGAACTTGAGCCCAAATTGGTGAATTTCCTCATGAACTATGAAGAGGAAGTCGTCCAAGATCAGCCCAATTAATTGGAGCTGAGTTCGAATTTTATTTCTTGTTTTTTTTTCAATCCAATAAGTCCCTAATACACCAAGGATGCATTAGCAATTAATGGACCTGAAGTGGAGGCATGTGGGGCGTGAATAAGAAGGCTTTAAGGGAGGAATATTCCAAGTTTGCATCAGCTCTTGATGGCTGAAGTAAAACTCCAAGAATCTCTTTCAATTGAAGTTAATTTCCTGTTTTTGTTTAATGTAATGAGAGAAAGTTTAGGGGCTGTTACAAGCTGAGCTTGACCAGCTCATTAGGAGTTTTTATTTGAATTTTCAGCTCAGAATTGGATGTTAAAACTCCATAATTAGTCATTAATTGGAGTTAAGATCATGTCTCACCTTTGTAATTCAAAACAAAGCCAAACTCTTTTAAAAGGGAGGGACGGCCAAGCATGGAGATCATGAATGAATAAGATTATTTTTTCTGAGTTAGTTCAGTTTGTTGAGAGTGATTCTCATATCCCTTGAGTGATTCAAGACCTTGACTTATCAAAGGTTTGCCACCACCTTTGTGTGACGTCTGCACTTCCATATCCATAAAGTTCCATTCCAATTCTGTCCATCTTTTCCTTGCACGAAATTCTTCTTTGTTTTTCCCTTCCAACTCTGATTTCTCAAGTCCTAAAATCATCCTAGACGATCCATCAAGCCCTTGCATCAACTTGGGGCATATCATTTGGTAATCAGAGCTCCGGTTCTAGGATTTTGGTTTCTTTTCTTATCTGGAATTCTGGTTAGCAACTCTTTGTCATTTCTTGTTACCTTGATTTTAGTTTTTGTTTCTTTTGGCTGAACCATTGCAAAAGTTAAGCCTTGTTAATTGTTCAGAATCAAAAACAAATTACAAAACGAAAATTCAAAAAAAAAAAAAATGGCTGAATGGTTCTTGTTTAATTAGCCAAATTCAATTGTTCAAGGTAATTTTGTTGCTAGCATTCCAATTTATTTTCTTCTTTCTGTTTGTTCTTGAATTCTTCTTTAGTCTCTAAATATTTGGAGTCCTTTCCATTTCTGTGGTGATTTGTCTTGTCTTCTTTTGTTTCATATTCTAAAGTCTATTCTAATCTGTGTGACTCTACACAAATTTGGTGGCATAATTCTTTGTGTGTCTTAACTTTGATTTACTCAAGAGATTGTGAGAATTTTTGAGTGGAAAAAGGCAAGAGTGCACATCATAGAAAAGCCAATTTGAGGGAAACACGAGAGATGTGAGGTAAACACTAACATTTGTTTGTTCTACTTGAATCTTTTCATTTGTCAAAGATGTCAGGAGAAGAGGAGGAGCAACCAGCAGTGCGACTCTCGACCATCGAAATGCGGGCTCTTACACAACATCTGGAAAACTTAATGAGGAGGCAAACTGAAGAGATCCACGAAAGGCTGGATCAAATGGAGAACCGGAACAATAGTGACAGTGAAGGCGGGAGGCCACGACGAATTCATGAAAATCCTAGACCTGCTCGGATTGAAGGAGTCAAATTCCAAATTCCTCCTTTTAAGGGAAAGAGTGATCCAGAGGCATACTTGGAGTGGGAACTCAAAATAGAGCATGTCTTTGCTTGCAACAACTATGAGGAGGACCAAAAGGTGAAACTTGCAGCTGCTCACTTTTCAGACTATGCTCTTGTTTGGTGGAATAAGTTTGCAAAAGAGAGATTGAGAAATGAGGAGCCAGCGGTGGAAACATGGGCTGAAATGAAACGAATCATGAGGAAAAGATATGTCCCTTCAAGCCATGCTAGGGATGTAAAATTTAAACTTCAAAAACTTACCCAAGGCAGCAAGAGTGTTGAGGAGTATTACAAAGAACTTGAGGTGCTTATGTTGCAAGCCAATCTTGAGGAGGATGAAGAGGTAACCATGATTCGATTTATTAATGGTTTATCTAATGATGTTAGAGATATTGTAGAACTTCAGGAATATGTAGACATGGAAGAATTGCTGCACAAGGCCACTAAAGTTGAGCAACAACTCAAAAGGAAAGGGCTTGCAAGGAAGAGTTCTACCAATTCCAATTCATCTTGGAGAGACAGAATGAAGAATGAAGGGCCGAGCACCCTTAGCAAACCAGCCACCAAACCACAAGCTTCAGCTTCTTCAAAACCTCTTGAACAACCATCCAAAAAGAGCAAAGAGGTCAAGTGCTTCAAATGCCAAGGTATGGGACATTATGCTTATGAATGTGCCTCCAAAAAGACCATGATTCTTAAGGATGATGGAGACTACACTAGTGAGTCCGAAGGAGAACAAAGTGAAGAAGAAGAGGAGGCAGCCATGAATGGTGAACTGTTGATGATCCGAAGAATGCTTGGTAGCCAACAAAAGCCAAAGAAAGAAAGCCAAAGAGAGAATATCTTTCACACAAGATGTTCTGTCAATGGGCAGATTTGCTTGATGATTGTTGATGGCGGGAGCTGTACTAATGTGGCTAGTGAAAGAATGGTGGAGAAGCTGAACCTGGTCACAAAACCACATCCTTGGCCATACAAACTTCAATGGCTCAGCCACTATGGAGAAATACAAGTAAGTAAGCAAGTTGAAGTTGACTTTTCCATTGGCAAATACAGGGATAAGGTTCTTTGTGATGTTGTTCCCATGGAGGCTAGTCACATACTGCTGGGAAGACCATGGCAATATGACACCAACTCTGATCATAATGGCAGCACCAACAAGATCTCATTCCAACATCATGGCCAGAAAATTACGCTCAAACCTTTGAGCCCTAGGGAGGTGCGTGAGGATCAAAAGAAAATGAGAGAAAAGATTGAACAAGAGAGAAAAGAAAAGAGTGAGACACTTGAGAGGAAGCAAAAAGAAAAGAGTGAAACACTTGAGAGAGAGCAAAAAGAAAAGAGTGAAATACTTGAGAGAAAAGAAATTTGTTTGATCAAAAAGAGAGAGGTGAAAAGGATGATAGCTTCAAAACAGATCCTATACTTGATGTTTTGCAAAAATCAGATTTTGAACACTAACACTTTTGAAAATTTTGAGCTGCCTTCTAGTGTTAAATCTCTTTTGCAGGATTATGAGGATGTGTTTCCAACAAGTGTTCCAAGTGGTCTACCACCACTGAGAGGAATTGAGCATCAAATTGATCTCATTCCGGGAGCTTCTTTGCCTAATAGGCCAGCATATAGAAGCAACCCACAAGAAACCACTGAAATTCAAAGACAAGTGGAAGAACTCTTGAACAAAGGGTGGGTAAGAAATAGCATGAGTCCTTGTGCTGTACCGGTGATTTTGGTACCAAAGAAAGATGGGACTTGGAGAATGTGCTCTGATTGTAGAGCCTTGAATAACATCACCATTAAGTATAGGCACCCTATTCCTAGACTTGATGATTTGCTTGATGAATTGCATGGAGCATGTTATTTTTCTAAAATTGATTTGAAAAGTGGTTACAATCAAATAAGGATTAAAGAAGGGGATGAATGGAAAACTGCTTTCAAAACTAAATATGGTTTGTATGAATGGTTGGTTATGCCTTTTGGTTTAACTAATGCACCTAGTACTTTTATGAGACTAATGAACCATGTTTTGAGGGAATTCATTGGGAAATTTGTGGTTGTGTACTTTGATGATATTTTGGTCTATAGCACTACTCTTGAGCTGTATGTTGAGCACTTAAGATCTGTCTTGAGTATGCTTAGAAAGGAAAAATTGTTTGCCAATCTTGAGAAATGCACTTTTTGCACTGACCATGTTGTGTTTCTTGGTTTTGTTGTGAGTTCGAAAGGAGTGCAGGTTGATGAGGAAAAGATCAAAGCCATTCAAGAGTGGCCCACTCCTAAATCCGTGGGTGATGTAAGAAGTTTTCATGGCTTGGCCAGTTTCTACAGGAGGTTTGTAAAGGACTTTAGTACCTTGGCAACACCCCTAAATGAAGTGGTGAAAAAGAATGTGGGTTTTCATTGGGGAAAGAATCAAGAAGAGGCCTTTGCTGCCCTAAAGCATAAGCTTACCCATGCACCTATACTTGCTTTACCTAACTTTGCTAAATCTTTTGAACTTGAATGTGATGCTTCAAATGTAGGTATTGGTGCTGTGTTGCTTCAAGAAGGCCACCCAATTGCTTATTTTAGTGAAAAGTTAAGCGGAGCTGCCCTTAACTATTCTACTTATGATAAGGAATTGTATGCTTTGGTGAGAGCTTTGAAGACTTGGCAGCATTATCTTTTGCCCAAGGAATTCGTGATTCATAGTGATCATGAGTCGCTGAAATACTTGAAGGGGCAAGGTAAGTTGAACAAAAGGCATGCCAAATGGGTTGAATTTTTGGAACAATTTCCCTATGTCATAAAACACAAAAAAGGGAAAAGTAACATTGTGGCTGATGCTTTATCCAGGAGACACGTGTTGCTTTCCATGTTAGAGACTAAATTGCTAGGACTTGAACATGTGAAAGAAATGTATGAAAAAGATGATAACTTTGCTGAAATTTTTGTGGCTTGTGAGAAAGTTTCTCAAAATGGATTTTATAGGCACAATGGATTTTTATTTAAGGAAAACAGGTTGTGTGTGCCTAAAAGTTCCATTAGAGAACTGCTTGTTAAAGAATCCCATGCTGGGGGATTAATGGGTCATTTTGGAGTCCAAAAGACTATAGAAACTTTACAGGAACATTTCTATTGGCCCAAAATGAAACATGATGTGATCAAGTTTTGTGAACATTGCATTGTTTGCAAGAAGGCTAAGTCTAAGGTGATGCCACATGGTTTGTATACTTCTTTGCCAATCCCTGAATACCCTTGGGTTGACTTGTCTATGGACTTTGTTTTAGGCCTCCCTAGAACAAAGAATGGTAAGGATTCCATTTTTGTGGTTGTTGATAGGTTTTCAAAAATGGCTCACTTTATTCCTTGCAGGAAAGCTGATGATGCTTGTCACGTTGCTGATTTGTTCTTTAAAGAAGTTGTAAGACTTCATGGGATGCCTAGAAGCATAGTTAGTGATAGGGACACCAAGTTCCTAAGTCACTTCTGGAGGACTTTATGGGGGAAGTTAGGCACTAAACTTTTGTTCTCTACCACTTGCCACCCACAAACTGATGGGCAAACTGAGGTGGTTAATAGGACCCTAGGCACCTTGCTTAGGACTGTCCTTAAGGCCAATTTAAAGGCTTGGGAGGCGTGTTTGCCTCATGTTGAATTTGCTTACAATAGGGCTGTCCATAGCACTACCAATTGCTCTCCATTTGAAGTAGTGTATGGATTTAACCCTTTGACTCCTCTTGATTTGTTGCCTATGCCTAACATTTCTGTTTTCAAGCACAAGGAAGGACAGGGCAAAGCTGAATATGTCAAGAAGATGCATGAGCGTGTGAAGGCTCAAATTGAGAGAAAGAATGAGAGTTATGCTAGGCAAGCTAACAAGGGAAGAAAGGAGGTGGTGTTCCAACCCGGAGATTGGGTTTGGGTGCACATGAGGAAGGAAAGGTTTCCAGAACAAAGGAAATCCAAACTCCAACCTAGAGGGGATGGACCTTTTCAAGTGCTTGAGAGAATCAATAACAATGCCTACAAAATAGAGCTTCCAGGTGAGTATAACATCAGCTCAACCTTTAATGTCTCTGATTTATCTCTCTTCGATGCAGATGGAGGAGAATTTGATTTGAGGTCAAATCCTTTTCAAGAGGGAGGGAATGATGAGGACAAGGACAAGGACAAAGGTCATGGAGCACTAAAAGGACTTGGAGGACCAATGACTAGGGCAAGGGCTAAAAGGGCCAAGGAAGCACTTCAACAGATGATAGCATTAGCTCTTGAGGAAGGAACCAATGTGCACGAACTTGAGCCCAAATTGGTGAATTTCCTCATGAACTATGAAGAGGAAGTCGTCCAAGATCAGCCCAATTAATTGGAGCTGAGTTCGAATTTTATTTCTAGTTTTTTTTTTCAATCCAATAAGTCCCTAATACACCAAGGATGCATTAGCAATTAATGGACCTGAAGTGGAGGCATGTGGGGCGTGAATAAGAAGGCTTTAAGGGAGGAATATTCCAAGTTTGCATCAGCTCTTGATGGCTGAAGTAAAACTCCAAGAATCTCTTTCAATTGAAGTTAATTTCCTGTTTTTGTTTAATGTAATGAGAGAAAGTTTAGGGGCTGTTACAAGCTGAGCTTGACCAGCTCATTAGGAGTTTTTATTTGAATTTTCAGCTCAGAATTGGATGTTAAAACTCCATAATTAGTCATTAATTGGAGTTAAGATCATGTCTCACCTTTGTAATTCAAAACAAAGCCAAACTCTTTTAAAAGGGAGGGACGGCCAAGCATGGAGATCATGAATGAATAAGATTATTTTTTCTGAGTTAGTTCAGTTTGTTGAGAGTGATTCTCATATCCCTTGAGTGATTCAAGACCTTGACTTATCAAAGGTTTGCCACCACCTTTGTGTGACGTCTGCACTTCCATATCCATAAAGTTCCATTCCAATTTTGTCCATCTATTCCTTGCACGAAATTCTTCTTTGTTTTTCCCTTCCAACTCTGATTTCTCAAGTCCTAAAATCATCCTAGACGATCCATCAAGCCCTTGCATCAACTTGGGGCATATCACAAAGGTGGAGCATCAGAAGTCTTCAGGTATGCTACAAAGCTTGGATGTGCCAGAATGGAAATGGGATAGCATATCGATGGATTTCGTCGTGGCTTTGCCAAGAACTCAGAAGGGCTACGATTCTATTTGGGTAATCGTGGATCGACTGACTAAGTCGGCTCATTTCGTACCTGTGAGGACTACGTACAACGTGGAGAAACTATCAGAGATATATATAGCGGAGATTGTACGACTTCACGGAGTACCGACAAGTATTGTATCCGATCGAGACCCGAAGTTTACATCACATTTTTGGGGAGCTCTTCAAGAGGCTTTGGGAACGAGGCTGAGACTAAGTTCTGCTTATCATCCGCAGACTGATGGACAGACTGAGAGAACTATTCAGTCGTTGGAAGATTTGCTACGCGCTTGCGTTCTAGACAACAAGGGCAGTTGGGATACCTTATTGCCATTGATTGAGTTCACATACAACAACAGTTTTCATACGAGCATTGGTATGGCACCGTATGAGGCTTTGTATGGCCGCAAGTGTAGAACACCTTTGTGTTGGTACCAAAACGGAGAAAATCTGTTGGTAGGACCGGAACTTCTGCAACAGACCACTGAGAAGATCAAGCAGATCAGAGAGAAGATGAGGACTTCTCAGAGTAGACAGAAGAGTTATGCAGATCAGAGGCGCATAACTCTGGAGTTCGAAGAAGGAGATCATGTATTTCTGAGAGTTACTCAGACGACGGGTGTTGGTCGAGCAATCAAGTCAAAGAAGCTTACGCCCAAGTTTATTGGACCGTATTAGATCACTCGTCGAATTGGACCAGTCGCTTACCAGGTTGCACTACCTCCATTTCTATCAAATATTCATGATGTATTCCACGTGTCACAACTGAGGAAATATATTGCGGATCCGACACATGTTATCGAGCTGGATGACATTGAGTTGAAGGATGATCTGTCTTTCGAGACACCGCCAATTAGCATTGGTGACACCAGGATAAAACAGTTGAGGGGGAAAGAGATCGAGTTAGTGAAGGTCATCTGGAATAAAGACACTGGTGATGCGACATGGGAGCTGAAGGAGAAGATTCAAGAACAGTATCCAGAACTTTTTACTAACCCTTAAGTTTCGAGGTCGAAACTTTCTTTTTGGAGGGTAGTAATGTAAGGCCCGAGTTTTTAAGTTTATGCTAAGTGAATAAACTTCTTATTCACGATTAGGGTTGATGTAATGTGAAGGGAAACCTGAACGAAAGTTTATTAAATGAAATATATTTATGAAGGAGAAAGTTCAGGAAAAGTTCAAGGATTGCATTATGATCGATAAAAGTTATAGCACGAACGTTTTACGCTTAAACCTAGGTCAGAAACCCTAGTATATAGCTAATTTTCACTTTTAGGCACGATGGCCGTTAATTCCAAAAATCTTCAGAGAAATGTTAGAACTTCTCTTTTTCCATATATCACAATCGTTTCGAGGCGAAACTCTAGGATCTACGAACGTCCGATTCCAATCATCGGAAGTTTGCCGAAACCGAATCCCTGGTATTTCAAAACCCTAGAATTTCTCGACAATGGGGACTTTATCTATTCAGAGCTTCAAATGAATATTCTACACGCGTACACCTATTTCTCTTGATGATTTCAATCTTTCTTCCGAAGGAAGTTTTCTATTCCGACATTCGATGCAAAAAGCAACTTATCGGGTAAAATAGTTTTATACCGACTATGCATTAGTTGCCAAAAATACAAGGAGACCTCTTTATAGTTTTGGAATTCTTTCACCAAAACATATCTATTAATTCACGGAGAATGACGCCGGAAAAATCAGATTCGCGAAACTTTCATTTTACCGCGTTTCGCCAACCTCTATATATAGCCAAGAAATGAGAAAAAACAAATATCTTACCCATTTCATCCAAGGAGGCCGCGAGTTTGAGAGGAGAGGAGGAGAAGAAGATTTTGTTCAATCCTTGCTTGATCGTTGATTAATCAGTTGCTGCTTCAAGGTTTCGAGGTATAGTCGCTAATCCTTACCTCTGATCGCTTTTTCCATAGCTTTTCTGTAGAGTTTTCTGAGTGGATAGTTTATGGGTTTTTGCAAAACTATCCTGAATCTTTCATTTCTGATTCTAAACCTCTTCTATATGTGCCCAAGATCACTTCTGCCGGATTAGATTTTCCGTTATGTCGCCGGAATTCCGCCGGAATCAATTTGAACCTAAAATACCCATTTTTGGAGTTTTTGGTGTAAAGCTTCAACCTTTAGGCTGAAAACTATCGCCTTAGCTTAGTGCTAGTAGGATTAGTTGTCATAAACGTCGTTGGTGACGTCCCTGCAAAATTTTATTTTTGGGATTTCAGTTTTGAAAATCCTAAGTTAAAAATCATGACCAAAATACCCCTGCGACAGTTTTTGATCCGATAATTTTTCCGAGTTCAGAATACCCTTAGTTACGGCTTATGAAAGCATAGGAACCAAGTTTGATCGAAGAAAAATTGAACCCCACAATTAACCAAAGTGGCCGAGCCCTATTAGGGGGAAGGAGGAAAATTTCCTTTTCCGAAAACTTGTCCTTTCGCGCTAGATTATCGTACCTCGGAGTATGTATTGCTTCGTGTAACCTTAGTAAGTATTGATAGTTTAGTTTCCGATAGATTCTGATAGTATTTCTGTGGTTTTGCTCTAAAGGTGATTTTGAGGAATTCCCTGAGGAACAAGGCTTTGTTGGTGAGGAAGCGTTAGACGATCCTTCTGGAGAACCTTCAGGTGAGGGCTTCTCACTGAATCTCTAGTTAATTCTTAGAGTCGATGCTTTCGACATTGTTTACTGTTTATGCACTGGATTGTGTGTGATTGGAAAATGTTTTCTGAGGCTTCGGCTGACAATGTAGATGATTCATCTACTGAATGTTTTTGAGATTGTCTTACATGCTATGTGCTATGTGGGTAATCTAGGATGTGTGGTGCATGCTTTATATGCTAAGTGCTAAGTGTTTATGATGCGATTTATTGATATATGACATGTTGTTGATTGTGATGATTTAAATATGCTCTGTACTGGAATCTGAGATTCTGAATGGTGAGAATAGCGGGCAGGTCATGCCGATTTTATTTTGAGAGTTTTGAGAAAGTTTGATAGGACGAACGAGGTTCGGGCCTTAATTTTGTTTAGTGGATCGAGACATCCTGTAAGGCCCAAGTTTAACGCTTTGGATAAGTGAATAAAATAAAAGAGTTATTTGATTAAGATAAATTTGGGAAGGAAAAAGGTTCAGGAAAAGTCCAAGAATTTATCGAAAAACCGAAAGAGTTATAGCACGACTAACATACGCTTAATCCTAGGTCAAAGGTATTAGTGAATAGTTAATTTACGCTTTAGGACACGATGGAAACTAATTCCAAAAATCCTCAGAGAAATGTTAGAACTTCTCTTTTCCGTCCTTAAACAATCATTTCGATGCGAAATCCTGGAAAGTACGAACGTCAAATTCCAATTCTCGGAAGTTTGCCGAAACGGAATCCCTGATAGTTCGAGAAAACCTAAGATCGACAGACGATGAAGACTTTTTCTATTCGGAGCTGCAAAAGAAGATTCCACCCGCGTTCTCCTATTTCTCTCATCATTCCTAATCTTTCTTCAGAAGGAAGTTTTCTCATCCGACGATCACTGCAAAAAGTAGTTTTTCGGGATAATCCGACTTACACCGACTTATGCCGATTTTGGATCTTTTGGTTTAATTCCAAGAATCCTGTTTTGAGTTCTGGAATTCTGTCGCCAGAACCTATCTTAGAATGCGCAGAGGAACGCGCAGGAAAAATCGGAATCGCAAAAAAAAAAAATTTCCGCTTTTTCCAAAACCTATAAATAGCTTGAAAATTAGATTTTTTCAAAAAAATACCCATTTCCCCTCCCCAAACCCGCGAGCACCTAGAGAGAGAGAGAGATCCGGATCTTCGTCGTTTCTTGGCCGTTTGCTTCACCGATCGTCACTAATCGAAGACCTCGAGGTAGGTAAACTATACTCTCCTTCGAATCGTCGTTTCTGTCCACTTCTCCTACGACTTTCTGAGTTCAAAATTTTGAGGTTTTTGAAAAACTGTTCAAATACGCTGATTTCAGTGTCTAAACTTCTTCCCTGCATGCTCCTGAGCGTGTTCTGCGGATTAGATTTTGTCGAATGTCGACGAAATGCCGCCGGGATCAATTTCTACCTTAAATACCCATTTTTCGGCAAAGTCGCAACCTTTACGCTCTAATCTATCGACTTGGCTTAGTGCTAGTAGGATTTGTCGTCATAAACGTCGTTGTGGACGTCCCTATCCAATTTGTTTTTCAAAAATCCAATTTTGAAATTTTGAGCTAAAAATAATGACCAAACTACCCCTATATCAGTTTTCGATCCGAAAATTTTTCCGAGCCTAGAACCGTCTTAGTTACAGCTTATGTTAACCTAGGAACCAAGTTTGATTGAAGAAAAATCGACCCTCCCAATTAAAGGAAGTGGCCGAGAGCTATATCAAGGGGGGGGAGAATCCGATTTTTCGAAAACTTGTCTTAACGCGTTAGATTGTCGTACCACGGAGGTAGTAGTGTACCGTGTAACCCTAGGACTCTTTGATTGCTGAGTTTCTGACTCTTGGTGTTGATTTCTGTGATTTTTGCTTAAGGTTCGTTTGAGGAGATTCCCAGAGATCAAGGAGAAGAGCTTGAAGAACATTTTGAGGAAGAAGCTGGAAGACCCACCGGTGAGGGCTACTCTCTGAATTACTAGATAATGCTTTAGGTGTCGACAAGTTTGACTTGATTTATGTGTTATGCACTTAATTGCTAAATGTCTGAATTGTTCTCTGAGGCTTCGGCCGACCTTGTTGAGTAATTGATGCCATGATATTGTGTGCTAAATGATTCACATGCTATGTGCTACATGGTTAACTTAGGATGTGTTGGAATATGCTGTTTATGCTTTTGACTGAGCTGTTTTATTTATGCTATTCCACTTGTACCTGAGATTCTGAAGAGTGAGGTTTACGGGCAGGTCATGCCAAATTTTTATGAGATTTTGAGAGAGTTTTAAAAGGACGAACGGAGTTCGGACCTTGTCATGCTCCAATGGATCGAGACCTTCTCAGGGAATTTCTTGGGATTATGGGAACTTTGAAACTCATAGGGAATACGATAAGACTAAAAAGGAGCTATTTTTACAAAGAAAATTCATAAGATATTAAACAACCTCTAAACCTTTAAATAAAGATAACAATCTCGGATGCAAGCTTTGGATTGAAGTTTAGTTTTGGAGAACGAGAAGTGTCGTCGGATCCAAGTGTTTAGAAGATTGCGAGTTCTGGGTATGTTGATACTCATTCGCTCTGGGAGCAGTTTGTTTAGCCATCCAAGGGATGAGCCGAGAAGCTTCACGGAGGTGTGAGACCTTGTGAATGCGTGATACTCCACTGAGGCGTGAGACCTTGTGGAAAGCATGGATCTTCACTGAGGCGTGAGACCTCGTGAACAGCATGAAACTTCATTGAAGCGTGAGACTTCGTGCAAGTGTGTAAATTCACTGAGGCGTGAGACCTTGTGAAAGCATAAAACTTCACTGAAGCGTGAGACTTTGTGAAAGTGTGAGACTCCACATAAGCGTGAGACTTCGTGAGAGCATTGATGACTCGAAGAGTTGTCGTGAGTGGTTGCACTCTTTTGTTTATGATTAATTGTATTTTGTCGCAGAATCGACATTTACCTTAGGGTATTCTTTTAGAGACTTTAAGTTATCTAGAACACGTGGCGACGTGTCGGGTGAGGTCGGAGACGTTGTTTGGCTAATCACTTGCATTCATGCACTCATTTTGAGGTTAATACACGGCGTGATACCGGACCTCGGTGGATTCCAAAATGGTCATAAGACCCGGATTTCCATATTTAGGACACTACGGTGGTCCTCAGTAGCAGACGGAATGGCAGACCTACGGGTTCACTGCTGATCTGACTACTTTTGTGTGGTGTAAGAGACATGCGAGCAGGAAGGTACCCACCGTGGCTGGTGTTAGGGCCGCCTCGTTGATGTCCATCCTTCTTCCGGAATGCATTTTGTTACCCAGCATTGCATTTCATGCAACATACATGCTGACTTAGTTGCTGAGTGTGATTGGTAACTGTTTATCCTATTTTTGAGGCATGCTACTTGCTTTTATGGTTCTTTATATTCATTGTGATACATGCAACCCTAGGAAGCTATCCCAAAACTTATAAGCCTGAGAGGCGAGTATTTATTATCCTATAATTATATCTGGTTTTATTAATTATATAATTCTTTGGAGTTGACCCTCGCGTCTGCTGTGTGTGTTTGGGCGGACTACGCCATTTGTCAGATGAGTATGGGGGATTGGTTTACCATGGTCAGCCCCTCGGGGGGGACCAGGTACGAGATGCTTGATCAAGACGACCCAGGTGCATGGGTGGTCGATCCCAAGGGCCACCGTGCGACCTACACCGGTCGGGTCATGGAGGACCGTGTCGACCGATTCGGACGCTTGACGGAGGGGGTGATGAGGAGGCACATAGTGAGCTTCAACCTGCCTCCAGGTGTACATTGTGGACCCGGCTTGGGAGGACCTCCACCGCCACCATCCCCTTCGGATGATGAGGACCCCTCTGAGGAGGTGCCAGTAGGTGGGGTTTCGACGGAGTCTAGTCCGTCTACTGCTGCTGCTGTCGTCGCGGATCTCGTTCCGGGCCCCGAGCCCGAGAGGCCAGTGCAGGAGCGCATTAGGGTGGACAGAGAGGGCAGTGTTGAGTATGTCGACTTAGTCGTCCTGGATGTAGATTCGGATGACGACCGCGCTAGCATGTAGGATCGAGTGCTAGTGTGGGCTCCTCGGGTAGGGATTAGTGTAGGAGTAGTGTCGATGCTCTGACCGTCATGCTTCAGTTTTGGGGACAGGGTAGTTTCCTACCGGTAGCTTTTTGTGTGGTTTCCTATGGAGATCACAGAGAGTTGGTTGGATTTAGGGGGTCTTTTCTTAGGCCGCTGGGCCAACTTGTTCTCAGATTTTGAGGTTTAGTGTTGCGGACACAGTATTTTTACCTTGGACTGTACATATTGCCTTCGGGCGTTACTCTCTTTCTGTCACCCGTCACTGGAGGTTACTCGTGACGTGGTTGTATTTAGCGAGGCATGTATATATAGTTGTATAGTAGTTTCTTTTATCTTTTGTTGGGAAGTTTATTGCTTTCTGTCTTTAGTTATATTGTCGAAAAAAAATAATTCACGTTTTTCCGCTTAAGTACTTCTTTTGGTTACTAAAGTGACGCCACCGAAATCGGGGTGTTACATTGTGGTATCAGAGCTTAGTCGAGTCTTTTGGGAGTCTTGGGGAATAGGTCTTCTGTGCTAGGTTGTGTGACTCTGCAAAGAGTAAAAATTGATTGTCTGATTTTTCGCTTAGAATTGTTTAAAGTTATTGCTTAATCATATTGTATAGTTATATTAGATGCTATCTTATGATGAGCACTAACTGTTTGTTAATTTAGCAGAACATGGTGAACGCTAACCAACTAGCTGAGATGATGGCCACTATGGCCCAAGCTGTGACTGCACAGGCAAACGATAATGCTATGAGGCGTGCTGCTGAGGAGGCACGTGATCAGCACCAACGCCAGAGGGAAGTGACAATGGACCAGAACAGAGGCCTGAATGATTTCAGGAGACAGGATCCACCTAAGTTCTCGGGGGGTACTGACCCGGACAAAGCGGATCTCTGGATCCAGGAGATTGAAAAGATCTTCGGTGTATTACAGACTGCTGAGGGGGCCAAGGTGGGAATGGCAACCTTTCTACTGTTGGGTGATGCTGAGTACTGGTGGAGAGGCGCCAGAGGAATGATGGAAGCAAACAACTTGGAAGTGAATTGGGTTTCGTTTCGTGCTGCTTTTCTGGAGAAGTATTTTCCAGATAGTGCTCGGGACGAGCGTGAGTCGCAATTCCTGACACTTCGTCAGGGTAGCATGTCCATCCCGGAATATGCTGCCAAGCTGGAATCGTTGGCCAAGCACTTTCGATTCTTCCGCAATGGGGTCGATGAACCCTACATGTGCAAGCGCTTTGTGAATGGGCTGAGGCCCGATATTGAAGACTCGGTGAAACCGTTGGGAATCACTCGTTTTCAGACTTTGGTTGAGAAAGCCACTGAGGTGGAGATAATGAAGAACAGGAGACTGAACCGTGTTGGAACAGGAGGGCCGATGAGGTCGGGCTCTCAAAATTTTCAAGGCAGAGGGAGATTTCAGAGCAGGAGGCCGTATCAATGTCCTGCAGGTAGAGGAATTGCTTCAGGATCTTATAGGCCCATGGTGGGTACTGCTGGAGGTTCTGGAGGTCAGACTGTGAACAGGGAGATGACCTGTTACAGATGTGGGCAGCCTGGGCACTATGCCAATGCTTGTACTGACATGAGGCCCAAATGCTTTAACTGTAACAAGTTGGGGCATACTGCTGCTCAATGCAGAGCACCTAAGACAGAACCAGCTGTTAACACTGCTCGTGGGAAGCGTCCTGCTGCCAAGGCAAGAGTCTACACCATGGATGGTGAAGAAGCTGAAGGGGTTGATGGTCTGATCAGGGGAGACTGCGAGATTGACGGTAATCTCCTAACTGTACTTTTCGATTCCGGAGCAACGCACTCTTTTATCTCTAGGGAATGTGCTGCTAGATTAAAACTTCCCGTTACTACTTTGAGTTTCGATCTTATAGTTACCACACCTGCCAAAACTCTGCTTGCCAATACTGCATGCATGTATTGCCCAGTAACCTATAGGGATAAAGTTTACCATGCTAACCTAGTGTGCCTAACTCTCAAGAACTTAGATGTTATCCTAGGGATGGACTGGTTGTCCCACTACCATTGTCTTCTGGACTGCAGCCGAAAGAGAGTGGTATTTCCTGACTCGGATCTTTCCGAGTATCTATCCGCCAATCATATTAGCGTCTCTCTGAATGAAGGATCTCAAGAGTATTCAGTTTTGTTAAGCTTGGAGAGTAAGGGGAATTCGGAAGTGAGTAATATTCCAGTTGTGAGGGACTTCGCGGATGTTTTTCCTGGCGATGTACCTGGTTTGCCGCCTGTACGCGACATTGAGTTTGCTATTGACATCGTACCGGGAACAGGACCGATTTCGATTGCACCATATCGGATGGCACCTGCGGAATTGGTGGAGTTGAAGTCTCAACTTGAGGATCTTCTGTCGAAGGGATTCATCCGACCAAGCGTTTCACCTTGGGGAGCACCCGTCTTATTGGTGAAAAAGAAGGATGGGAAATCTAGACTTTGTGTCGACTATCGACAACTGAACAAAGTGACCGTCAAGAATAGGTATCCGCTACCTAGAATTGATGATTTGATGGATCAACTACGAGGAGCTACGATATTCTCAAAGATAGACCTGAAGTCGGGTTACCATCAGATCAGAGTAAAGACGGAGGATATCCAGAAGACGGCATTCCGGACTCGTTATGGACACTATGAGTATCTAGTGATGCCATTTGGGGTGACAAACGCACCTCCTATCTTCATGGATTACATGAACAGGACATTCCATCCGTTCTTGGATCGATTCGTCGTGGTGTTTATCGACGACATCCTGATCTACTCAAAGAACGCTGAGGATCATGAAGGGCACTTGCGTCAGGTTTTACAAGTGTTGAGAGAGACAAAGCTGTACGCCAACCCTTCTAAGTGTGAATTTTGGCTCGAAGAGGTAAAATTCTTGGGCCATGTGATCTCTAAAGAAGGTATAGCTGTGGATCCAGCAAAGGTAGAGACGGTATTGTCATGGGAACGGCCAAAGACCGTGACTGAGATCAGTAGTTTTGTCGGTTTGGCGGGATACTATCGTCGCTTCATTGAGAATTTCGCCAAGATCGTTGGACCCTTGACTCAACTTACGAGAAAGGATCAACCTTTTGCATGGACCGAAGCGTGCGAAACTAGCTTTCAGACAATGAAGGAACGTTTGACGACGTCACCTGTACTCGTCTTACCGCAACCAGAGGAACCGTATGAAGTGTACTGTGATGCTTCGCATCAAGGTTTGGGATGTGTGCTGATGCAGCATCGGAAGGTGGTGGCTTATGCTTCACGACAACTGAAGACTCATGAGAAGAACTATCCGACTCATGACTTAGAACTTGCTGCCATTGTGTTTTCGTTGAAGATCTGGAGACATCACTTATATGGATGCAATTTCACCATATTTAGTGATCACAAGAGCTTGAAGTACTTGTTCGACCAGAAGGAGTTGAACATGAGACAACGACGTTGGATGGAGTTTCTCAAGGATTACGATTTTACTTTACATTACCATCCTGGAAAAGCTAATGTTGTTGCTGATGCATTGAGCAGGAAGATGCATATCTCGTCAAGGATGGTGAAGGAGCTGCAACTGCTGGAACAATTCCGAGATTTGAGTTTGGACGTAAGAGTATCCGAGGGAGAACTGAGGTTCGGGATGATCAGGATTACCAATGGATTGATGGAAGAAATCCGAGACCAACAGTTACAAGATGAATTTTTACTCGGAAAAAGGAATTTGGTAATTCAGGGTAAGGACCCGAAATTCAAGGTAGGAAGTGACAATATCCTACGGTGTAAGGGTAGAGTTTGCGTACCTAACAACCCTGACTTAAGAAGGTTGATAATGGACGAAGGTCACAAAAGTAAGTTGAGCATTCACCCTGGAATGAAAAAGATGCATCAGGACTTGAAGGTGAATTTTTGGTGGCCAGGAATGAAAAGACAAGTGGCAGAATATGTAGCTGCATGTTTAACCTGTCAAAAGGCGAAGGTGGAACATCAGAAGTCTGCGGGAATGCTACAAAGCTTGGATGTACCTCAATGGAAATGGGATAGCATATCGATGGATTTTGTCGTGGCATTACCAAGAACTCAAAGAGGATATGATTCGATTTGGGTAGTCGTGGATCGATTGACTAAGTCGGCTCATTTCATACCTGTGAGAACTACGTACAACGTGGATAAGCTATCAGAGATTTATATAGCTGAGATTGTGCGACTTCATGGAGTGCCAACAAGTATCGTTTCCGATAGAGACCCGAAGTTTACTTCACATTTGTGGGGAGCTCTTCATGAGGCTTTGGGAACGAGGCTGAGATTAAGTTCTGCTTATCATCCACAGACTGATGGGCAAACTGAGAGAACTATCCAATCATTGGAGGATTTGCTACGAGCTTGCGTGTTAGACAACAAGGGCAGTTGGGATACCCTATTGCCACTGATTGAATTCACATATAACAACAGTTTTCATACGACCATAGGTATGGCACCGTATGAGGCATTGTATGGCCGCAAGTGTAGAACACCTTTATGTTGGTATCAAGATGGAGAGAATTTGTTAGTAGGACCGGAACTTCTGCAACAGACAACTGAGAAGATTAAACAGATTAGAGAGAAGATGAAGGCTTCTCAGAGTAGACAGAAGAGCTATGCAGATCAAAGGCGCAGAACCCTGGAATTCGAAGAAGGAGATCATGTGTTTCTGCGAGTTACCCAGACTACAGGAGTTGGTCGAGCAATCAAGTCAAGAAAGCTGACGCCAAAGTTCATTGGACCTTATCAGATTACTCGTCGTGTAGGACCGGTAGCTTATCAGATCGCACTACCGCCTTTTCTATCAAACGTTCACGATGTATTCCATGTGTCACAACTGTGGAAGTATATTGCTGATCCGACGCACGTCATCGAGCTGGATGACATTGAGTTGAAGGATAACTTGTCTTTCGAGACACCGCCAATCAGCATTGGTGACACAAGGATAAAGCAGTTGAGGGGAAAAGAGATCGAGTTAGTGAAGGTTATTTGGAACAAGGACACCGGCGATGCGACGTGGGAGCTGAAGGAAAAGATCAAGGAACAGTATCCAGAACTTTTTACTGACCCTTAAGTTTCGAGGTCGAAACTTTCTTTTTGGAGGGTAGTAATGTAAGGCCCAAGTTTAACGCTTTGGATAAGTGAATAAAATAAAAGAGTTATTTGATTAAGATAAATTTGGGAAGGAAAAAGGTTCAGGAAAAGTCCAAGAATTTATCGAAAAACCGAAAGAGTTATAGCACGACTAACATACGCTTAATCCTAGGTCAAAGGTATTAGTGAATAGTTAATTTACGCTTTAGGACACGATGGAAACTAATTCCAAAAATCCTCAGAGAAATGTTAGAACTTCTCTTTTCCGTCCTTAAACAATCATTTCGATGCGAAATCCTGGAAAGTACGAACGTCAAATTCCAATTCTCGGAAGTTTGCCGAAACGGAATCCCTGATAGTTCGAGAAAACCTAAGATCGACAGACGATGAAGACTTTTTCTATTCGGAGCTGCAAAAGAAGATTCCACCCGCGTTCTCCTATTTCTCTCATCATTCCTAATCTTTCTTCAGAAGGAAGTTTTCTCATCCGACGATCACTGCAAAAAGTAGTTTTTCGGGATAATCCGACTTACACCGACTTATGCCGATTTTGGATCTTTTGGTTTAATTCCAAGAATCCTGTTTTGAGTTCTGGAATTCTGTCGCCAGAACCTATCTTAGAATGCGCAGAGGAACGCGCAGGAAAAATCGGAATCGCAAAAAAAAAAATTTTCCGCTTTTTCCAAAACCTATAAATAGCTTGAAAATTAGATTTTTTCAAAAAAATACCCATTTCCCCTCCCCAAACCCGCGAGCACCTAGAGAGAGAGAGAGATCCGGATCTTCGTCGTTTCTTGGCCGTTTGCTTCACCGATCGTCACTAATCGAAGACCTCGAGGTAGGTAAACTATACTCTCCTTCGAATCGTCGTTTCTGTCCACTTCTCCTACGACTTTCTGAGTTCAAAATTTTGAGGTTTTTGAAAAACTGTTCAAATACGCTGATTTCAGTGTCTAAACTTCTTCCCTGCATGCTCCTGAGCGTGTTCTGCGGATTAGATTTTGTCGAATGTCGACGAAATGCCGCCGGGATCAATTTCTACCTTAAATACCCATTTTTCGGCAAAGTCGCAACCTTTACGCTCTAATCTATCGACTTGGCTTAGTGCTAGTAGGATTTGTCGTCATAAACGTCGTTGTGGACGTCCCCATCCAATTTGTTTTTCAAAAATCCAATTTTGAAATTTTGAGCTAAAAATAATGACCAAACTACCCCTATATCAGTTTTCGATCCGAAAATTTTTCCGAGCCTAGAACCGTCTTAGTTACGGCTTATGTTAACCTAGGAACCAAGTTTGATCGAAGAAAAATCGACCCTCCCAATTAAAGGAAGTGGCCGAGAGCTATATCAAGGGGGGGGAGAATCCGATTTTTCGAAAACTTGTCTTAACGCGTTAGATTGTCGTACCACGGAGGTAGTAGTGTACCGTGTAACCCTAGGACTCTTTGATTGCTGAGTTTCTGACTCTTGGTGTTGATTTCTGTGATTTTTGCTTAAGGTTCGTTTGAGGAGATTCCCAGAGATCAAGGAGAAGAGCTTGAAGAACATTTTGACGAAGAAGCTGGAAGACCCACCGGTGAGGGCTACTCTCTGAATTACTAGATAATGCTTTAGGTGTCGACAAGTTTGACTTGATTTATGTGTTATGCACTTAATTGCTAAATGTCTGAATTGTTCTCTGAGGCTTCGGCCGACCTTGTTGAGTAATTGATGCCATGATATTGTGTGCTAAATGATTCACATGCTATGTGCTACATGGTTAACTTAGGATGTGTTGGAATATGCTGTTTATGCTTTTGACTGAGCTGTTTTATTTATGCTATTCCACTTGTACCTGAGATTCTGAAGAGTGAGGTTTACGGGCAGGTCATGCCAAATTTTTATGAGATTTTGAGAGAGTTTTAAAAGGACGAACGGAGTTCGGACCTTGTCATGCTCCAATGGATCGAGACCTTCTCAGGGAATTACTTGGGATTATGGGAACTTTGAAACTCATAGGGAATACGATAAGACTAAAAAGGAGCTATTTTTACAAAGAAAATTCATAAGATATTAAACAACCTCTAAACCTTTAAATAAAGATAACAATCTCGGATGCAAGCTTTGGATTGAAGTTTAGTTTTGGAGAACGAGAAGTGTCGTCGGATCCAAGTGTTGAGAAGATTGCGAGTTCTGGGTATGTTGATACTCATTCGCTCTGGGAGCAGTTTGTTTAGCCATCCAAGGGATGAGTCGAGAAGCTTCACGGAGGTGTGAGACCTTGTGAATGCGTGATACTCCACTGAGGCGTGAGACCTTGTGGAAAGCATAGATCTTCACTGAGGCGTGAGACCTCGTGAACAGCATGAAACTTCATTGAAGCGTGAGACTTCGTGCAAGTGTGTAAATTCACTGAGGCGTGAGACCTTGTGAAAGCATAAAACTTCACTGAAGCGTGAGACTTTGTGAAAGTGTGAGACTCCACAGAAGCGTGAGACTTCGTGAGAGCATTGATGACTCGAAGAGTTGTCGTGAGTGGTTGCACTCTTTTGTTTATGATTAATTGTATTTTGTCGCAGAATCGACATTTACCTTAGGGTATTCTTTTAGAGACTTTAAGTTATCTAGAACACGTGGCGACGTGTCGGGTGAGGTCGGAGACGTTGTTTGGCTAATCACTTGCATTCATGCACTCATTTTGAGGTTAATACACGGCGTGATACCGGACCTCGGTGGATTCCAAAATGGTCATAAGACCCGGATTTCAATATTTAGGACACTACGGTGGTCCTCAGTAGCAGACGGAATGGCAGACCTACGGGTTCACTGCTGATCTGACTACTTTTGTGTGGTGTAAGAGACACGCGAGCAGGAAGGTACCCACCGTGGCTGGTGTTAGGGCCGCCTCGTTGATGTCCATCCTTCTTCCGGAATGCATTTTGTTACCCAGCATTGCATTTCATGCAACATACATGCTGACTTAGTTGCTGAGTGTGATTGGTAACTGTTTATCCTATTTTTGAGGCATGCTACTTGTTTTTATGGTTCTTTATATTCATTGTGATACATGCAACCCTAGAAAGCTATCCCAAAACTTATAAGCCTGAGAGGCGAGTATTTATTATCCTATAATTATATCTGGTTTTATTAATTATATAATTCTTTGGAGTTGACCCTCGCGTCTGCTGTGTGTGTTTGGGCGGACTACGCCATTTGTCAGATGAGTATGGGGGATTGGTTTACCATGGTCAGCCCCTCGGGGGGGACCAGGTACGAGATGCTTGATCAAGACGACCCAGGTGCATGGGTGGTCGATCCCGAGGGCCACCGTGCGACCTACACCGGTCGGGTCATGGAGGACCGTGTCGACCGATTCGGACGCTTGACGGAGGGGGTGATGAGGAGGCACATAGTGAGCTTCAACCTGCCTCCAGGTGTACACTGTGGACCCGGCTTGGGAGGACCTCCACCGCCACCATCCCCTTCGGATGATGAGGACCCCTCTGAGGAGGTGCCAGTAGGTGGGGTTTCGACGGAGTCTAGTCCGTCTACTGCTGCTGCTGTCGTCGCGGATCTCGTTCCGGGCCCCGAGCCCGAGAGGCCAGTGCAGGAGCGCATTAGGGTGGACAGAGAGGGCAGTGTTGAGTATGTCGACTTAGTCGTCCTGGATGTAGATTCGGATGACGACCGCGCTAGCATGTAGGATCGAGTGCTAGTGTGGGCTCCTCGGGTAGGGATTAGTGTAGGAGTAGTGTCGATGCTCTGACCGTCATGCTTCAGTTTTGGGGACAGGGTAGTTTCCTACCGGTAGCTTTTTGTGTGGTTTCCTATGGAGATCACAGAGAGTTGGTTGGATTTAGGGGGTCTTTTCTTAGGCCGCTGGGCCAACTTGTTCTCAGATTTTGAGGTTTAGTGTTGCGGACACAGTATTTTTACCTTGGACTGTACATATTGCCTTCGGGCGTTACTCTCTTTCTGTCACCCGTCACTGGAGGTTACTCGTGACGTGGTTGTATTTAGCGAGGCATGTATATATAGTTGTATAGTAGTTTCTTTTATCTTTTGTTGGGAAGTTTATTGCTTTCTGTCTTTAGTTATATTGTCGAAAAAAAATAATTCACGTTTTTCCGCTTAAGTACTTCTTTTGGTTACTAAAGTGACGCCACCGAAATCGGGGTGTTACACATCCTCTGGAAGCGACTTGGGATTGGGAGATCCTGCAAATGTATAAGACTTGCGATAAGACAAAATGGAATCTATTTTATAAAGAATATTCATAAGACCTTAAATAACCTCAAAATCTTTAAGTAATGATAACAACCTCGAAGGAAGGCATTGGAAGTCAAATCATAGTTTTGGAAAAACGAGGAGTGTCGTCGGATCCAAGTGTTGAGGAGTTTGGTAAGTTCTGAGTATGTTGGTACTCCTTCGCTCGTTGAGCAGTTTGTTAGCCATCCAAGGGATGAGCCGAGAAGCTTCACTGAGGCGTGAGACCTTGTGAATGCGGGATACTCCACTGAGGCGTGAGACCTTGTGGAAAGCATGGAACTCCACTGAGGCGTGAGACCTTATGAGAGCATGAAACTTCACTGAAGCGTGAGACTTCGTGAGAGTATTGATGACCCGAAGAGTCATCGTGAGTGGTTGCACTCATTTTATGATTATTGTATTTTGTCGCAGAATCGACTTTACCTTAGGGTAAGCTTTTAGAGACATTAATTTAGCTAGAACACGTGGCGACGTGTCGAGTGAGGTCGGAGACGTTGTTTGGCTAATCACTGCATTGCATGCACTCATTAAGTGGTTTAAACATGGCGAGATACCGGACCACGGCGGATTCCAAAATTGGTTATAAGACCAGGATTTCCGCGTAAGAGCGCTGCTAGGTGACTCTTAGTAGCAGACCGAAATGGCAGGCCTTCGGGTTTTATGCTGATCTGGCTACATGATGATGTTGGAGTAAGAGGCATCACGGGCCGAAATGGTCCCACCGTGGCTGGTGTTAGGGCTGATCCGATGATGTCCATCCGTTCCGGAATGCATATTGGTTGACGGGGTTAACCTGCATTGCATATCATGCAACATACATACTAATTTAGTTGTCGAGTGTGATTGTTATTTGTCAATCCTATTTGGAACATGCTATTTGTTATTGTTGTCATTTACGTTCGATATGGAACATGCAACCCTAGGAATGACATCTCTAGTTATAAGCCTAAGTGGCTATTTATTATTTGTACCTATTGGGTTTATTATCTACATAGTTCTTTAGAGTTGACCCTCGCGTCTTCTGTGTGTGCTTTGGCGGACAACGCCTTTTGTCAGATGAATATTGCGGACTGGTTCACCATGGTCCACCCTTCGGGGGGGATTAGGTACGAGATGATAGATCAGGACGACCCCGGGTCGTGGGTGGTTGACCCCGCGAGCCATCGAGCGACGTATTCGGGGCGCATCATGGAGGACCACGTGGACAGTGGAGGACTCTTGAGGTCAGGAGTGTTGAGGCGATGCTCTATCAGCTTCAACTTGCCACCGGGCGTTCACTGCGGACCAGGATTCGGAGGAGCACCGCCGCCACCGTCATCTTCAGAGGAGGAGGATCCCTCAGAGGAGATTCCAGTGGGAGTGCCCTCGGCAGGGTCTAGTGCACCCTCTGTTGCGATCATTGATGATCAGGGTTCGGGCCCTAAGCCCGTGAGTCCAGCATCGGAGCGCACTGCGGTTGCGAGGGGAGGACGGATAGGGTTAGTAGACTTGGTCGTTCTGGATTCTGATTCAGACGACGATCATGCTAGCACATAGTTTTGAGTGTTGGTATGAGCTCCTCGAGTTAGGATTAGTGTAGGAGTAGAGTTTTAGCTCTGACAGTCTTGCTTCATTTGTTACTTAGGGGACAGGGTAGATCCGCCTATAGCTTTTTGTGTGGTTTCCTTACGTGAATCACAGAGAGTTGGTTGGACTTAGGAGGTCTTATTTTCAGGCCATTGGGTCAGCTGATTCTCAGTTTTGAGGGATGGTGTTGCGGGCACTTCACCCTTTTCATTTGGTTTGTATATATTGCCTACGGGCGTTGCACTTTTCTTTCCGTCACTGGAGGTTACTCGTGACGAGGTTGTTACTTACAGCGGGGGCTGTTTATATATTGTATATTTGTTCTATTGCTTTTCGCTTTCGGGTTTTATTTAATTCAGTCTTGTCTTAGTTATTATCAAAAAAAAAAAATATTCACGTTTTTCCGCATTAAGTTTATTTTGGTTACTAAAGTGACGCCACCGAAATCGGGGTGTTACATACTCTTACTTGCTCGTATGTGTGCACGCCCTAATTACGGCCTTGTGGTATAAGAAGTTGACCCTTGCACCTTTTCTCTGTTATAAATGTTCGAAGACGCCGCTCTAAAGGATGAGCAAGAGACCGATGGACGCATGCGAGGAGACGCCGCAAGGAAATGATGTGACGACGAGCTACCGATTCAGAGATTAGCCGTGTGGAGATTGCGGGGAGCTCGATGGGCATATGAGGCTTTTAGTTTATATTCCTTTTCGAGTTTATTTTGTGATTATATTAGTTGATGTAAGGGTATTTATTTTGATGGGTATTATGTATGCATTGGTTAGAGCATGTTTTGGAAAGTATCACAAAGTATTATGTTTCAAAAGAAAAAAAAAATATACCTGCATTTTTATGATTTCGAAAGTTCATTAGCATGATTAATTTACTTTTGAATCACTAAGTAACCCATGGAAATCGGGGCGTTACATGGATCAGAATGCAGCGAGAGAATGTTACCTAGGAAGTGTGGCGCTCTATGGGCGAAAGGCCACCAAGGAAAGCCACCGTATCACAGAAATTTTTCCACAAGAAGGGTTTAGTTTAGACCCAAGGAATGATGCTGACGATTTCCGCCCACAACCTTTGGAAGAAACCAAATCTGCGCAAGTCAAGGATAAGGTTTTGAAGATCGGCAGCAGTTTAACAGAATAACAGGAGGAAAGGTTTATCACCCTTTTGGGCGATAATCTAGATCTCTTTGCATGGACAATTAATGATGTACCAGGGATTGACCCCAATGTGATCACTCATAAACTGGCCATACGGCCAGGGGCAACACCAGTCATCCAGCCAAGGCGAAGGATGAGTGATGAAAAGAACAAGGCGGTGCAAGTTGAAACTGAAAAGTTAATCAAGGCCCAATTCATTCGCGAGGTGCAGTACCCAACCTGGCTCGCCAACGTAGTAATGGTCAAGAAAGCCAATGGGAAGTGGAGAATGTGCACGGATTACACAAGTCTGAACAATGTGTGTCCCAAAGATTCATATCCTCTTCCCAATGTTGATAAATTGGTGGATGGGGCTTCCGGAAATGAACTTTTAAGTCTCATGGATGCATACTCTGGGTATAATCAAATCATGATGCATCCTTCAGACGAGGAAAGTACAGCGTTCAGGACTAATCAGGCGAATTATTGTTACAAAACTATGCCTTTTGGTTTGAAAAATGCGGGAGCTACATACCAACGCCTCATGGATAAAAAAATTTCAAGCCAAGTTGGAAGGAACATGGAAGTATATGTGGATGATATGATTGTTAAGTCCACCAAGTCCAGTGACCACGGTGATGATCTTAAGGAAGCATTTGCTCAGCTAAGAAAAAACCGAATGAAGTTAAATCCCGAGAAATGTTCATTTGGGATTCAAGGGGGAAAGTTTTTGGGATTCATGATAACATCAAGGGGGATAGAAGTAAATCCAGATAAAGGTAAGGCGATCTTGGAAATGAAAAGCCCAACAAATGTCAAGGAAGTACAACGGTTAACAGGACGCATGGCTGCCTTAGCACGTTTCTTGCCAATGGCGGGCGACAAAGCAGCTCCATTCTTCACTTGTTTGAAAAAGAATTCGAAGTTTCAATGGACCGAGGCATGTGAACAAACTTTTACTAAATTGAAAGAATCATTAGCAACATTACCAGTACTATCCAAACCCACGCCAGGTGTTCCTTTGACGCTCTACTTGGCAGTTACGGATAGGACGGTCAGTACGGTGTTGCTTCAGGAAGAAGGGAAAAAGCAGAAGGTTATATATTTTGTGAGTCATACTCTGCAAGGTGCTGAATTGCGATACCAAAAAATCGAGAAGGCGGCCTTGGCAATTCTAAAAACAGCGAGACGCCTTAGGCCATACTTCCAAAGTTTCCTAATCAGAGTTAAAACTGATGTTCCCTTAAGACAAGTACTCCAGAAACCCGATCTGTCAGGACGATTGGTCAGTTGGTCAGTCAAGTTGTTTGAATATGATATACAGTATGAGCCAAGGGGACAAGTTACAATCCAAAGCTTGATTGACTTTGTGGCAGAATTAACACCCATAGAAGGCGAGAAAACTCAGGGAGAGTGGGTCCTGTCTGTTGATGGATCCTCCAACGATACGGGAAGTGGGGCAGGAATAACTATTGAAAGCCCGGATAAGATGGTCATCGAACAATCTTTGAAATTCGAGTTTAAGGTGAGCAACAACCAATCAGAATATGAGGCACTAATCGCCGGATTAAGGCTCGCCATTGAATTAGGCGTTCAGAAATTATTCATCAAAGGCGACTCACAGCTGGTCGTTAAGCAAGTAAAAGGCGAGTATCAAGTGAAGGATCCACAACTTTCTAAATACCTGGAAGTGGTACACAGGTTAATGATGGAGATAGAGAAGATCAGGATAGAACATGTTCCAAGAAGTCAAAATGAAAGGGCTGACGTGCTAGCAAAATTGGTCAGTACGGGGCGATTGGGCAATTATCAAACAGTCATCCAGGAAACCCTTCCTCGCCCCAGTATTGACTTGGTGGAAGTTAAGTTAAAGGCAGTAAAGTCAGTAATCGAAGGTGAGCCTTCGTGGATGGAATCAATCAAAACTTTCCTCAAAAACCCTCCGAAGGATGATGATCTGAACCTAAAAGAAAAGCGTAGGGAGGCTAGTTTTTACACGCTGGTAGACGGTGAGCTATATCGGCGGGGAATTATGTCTCCTATGCTCAAATGTGTTGACATAAGAGATGCTCTGGGTATCATGGCGGAAGTTCCCGAAGGAGTATGCTCTAGTAAAATAGGAGGGCGATCATTGGCAGTAAAGGTATTGAGGGCAGGATTTTACTGGCCAACGATGAAGAAAGACTGCCTGGAATACGTCAAGAAGTATGAGAAGTGTCAAGTTTTCTCTGACTTACACAAAGCCCCGCCTGAAGAGTTAACAACCATGATGTCACCTTGGTCGTTTGCTATGTGGGGGACTGACATTTTAGGACCATTCCCAGTAGCAAAGACGCAAATGAAGTATATCATTGTCGCGGTTGATTATTTTACTAAGTGGATAGAGGCGAAAGCAATGGCGACTATTACGGCCGCTAAAGTCAGGAACTTTCTATGGCGACGAATTGTGTGCAGGTTTGGGGTCCCCATGGCTTTGGTAATGGACAATGGGACTCAATTCACAAGCAATGTCACTAGAGAATTTTGTGCGGATATGGGAATTGAAATGCGATTTACATCAGTAGAACATCCGTAGACTAACGGACAGGCAGAATCAGCCAACAAAGTTATTTTGAAGGGCTTAAAGAAAAAATTGGATGAGGCAAAAGGTCTTTGGGCGGAAGAGCTTCCAGGCGTCCTATGGGCATACAACACGACTGAACAGACAAGCACGAAGGAAACCCCGTATCGTCTAACTTATGGAACTGATGCCATGCTCCCAGTGGAAGTTGAAAACCAAAGTTGGCGAGTAACTCGGTTTAATGAGGACGACAATGGGGAGAATTTGATAGCAAATCTAATCATGTTTCCTGAGGAACAACGGGAGGCACACTTAAGGAATGAGGCGGGAAAGGTGAAGATTGCAAGGAAGTTCGCAACAAAAGTGGTCCCAAGAACTATGAGGGTAGGAGACTTGGTGCTTCGAAAGAAGACTATACCTGACAAGCATAACAAACTTTCGCCCAATTGGGGCAGGCCTTACAGGATAATTGGCGATGTTGGAGGTGGAGCCTATAAATTGGAACAACTTAATGGTCAAAAGATTCCACGAACATGGAACGCCTCACATTTGAAGCAGTACTTTAGTTAAGAGGAACAACAAAAATGAATGAAGCTGCACTCTTTTTCCCTTTCTTTGGAAAGGTTTTTAATGAGGCGGCATATGTAAAAATGAAGGGACAATAGCTCCCATGTATGGAAAAGTAATGAAAAGATCATTTCAAGAGATTGTCTATTTTTTATTTATACTACGAATTTATGCGGCGTAAGTCGTATCAAGGTATAAAATACCGCGAATAATCCTTTTGGAATAAGAAAGTATCGCCACCGAGTATCAAAAGCCTTGGAAATTCTAGTGGCCACTAGAAACCAAGCCTCGTCGAAAAATCGGCTAAGGTATATAAACCTAAACGTTAATAAAACTCAGTAAATAACAACTTCAAAGTAACAGCATAGTTAAACTAAAAAGAACTTCATTAAAGATAGAAAAGGGTGTGACCCATACATGCTTTAAACAACAACAAACAAAAGGGCGAAGCCCAAAACAAAGCTTGGCTCAAACAAAATAAAACAACAAATGAGATCAAGCCAGGTTTTCATTGTTGGCGTTGTTGTCTTGGCTTGCGGCAGCTTTTGGGTCATTCTCCCCTTCATCCCCATTCTTGTCCTCGCCATGACCATCTTCGCCATTTTCTTCCTCAGATTCACTTTCAGAGTTGAATTGAGGAAGGAGGTCAATATCAACATCATCATCGCCGACTACCTGCCCATCTTTAATCTCCTTCAAAAACCCGATACGGGAAAGGTCAAAGCCTGGTTCAACAACACTGATTTGCTCTTTAGCCTTGAGAAAGCCTTGAGCAAATTGAATGGATGCACGCCCTAGAATGGAAGCATTCAGGCGTTCATACTTCTCTTCCATCTTCCGGCACTTAGCCTGAGCAGTAGTGTGTTTGACATCAATGGCTTCCTTCAAAGATTTAGTCTTTTGAACGAGTAAGTCAGAAGTCGCCAAGTCTTCAGTTAACTTAGCACATTTTTCCTCGGAAGACTTAAGATGTTTGTTGGCGGTTTCAGCGTCGACCTTTGCTCGCTCATATGCACCCTTCCAGTCAGCCGCCTTCTTCTCAAGACGATTCTTAGCTGCATGCAAGTCCTTCACATAATGAGCCATACCCGCCACGGTACTGGCGGCAGAAAGGGCATGGTGAATGGTCATGGAAGCAATGTTGGGGGGACCTTGACCAGAAATGTCTTTGTGAAGCCTATTGTCAAAGGTTCGATTCATAAAGTCTAAACCGTTGAAGTGAGGATCGGACAAGCTTAGCAAGGTAGGGAGAGCCTCGCCTCCGATGGCTGAACTAGAGTCAGCATGACCAAATGGAGTCGGCGGGCGGTTAAACATCGCATTTGGATCTCCCTGGGGTGGCGGGACATTATCATGTCCCTTCTTTTTCTCTACCGGTTTACCTCTTGAGGCCAAACCGGATGGATTTAGAGTCGTCTGGTGCAAGGGTTTATCAACAGTAGTTTTTTCAGTGGCGCCTGAAGTTTTCTGGCGCTTAGGATCCCTGATGTTGTCAGAATCCGAAGTACCTTCAAGTTTTTTCTTCTGCTCAGCATCAGCAGCTCTTTTTCTCGCCGCCTCAGCAGATTGGGCGAGATACTCTTTCATCTTCAAAGGGCAGGCGTCGACCTTCCCTTTACCCATCGTGGCTACACAGGAAAGTATCACAATTAGAAGTGAGGCATAAATAAAAAAAGCAAGTTATATGTAAAGATTATTAACTTACTAAAAAATTGATTTAAGGTGCCAGTTTTTGACGCCTCAATCAACTCATGACCAGAGACTACCGGCAATGAACGAAGATAATCGGCAACCCCTCGCTCAGAAACGTCTAAGGCGTCATATGAAACAGAGATTTTTCGGCGAGGATTTTTTGTCCAGTAAAAGGGGAAGAGAGGACAATTGTTGGAATCCCGGAACAAGTTCCTTACTTCAGGCGACTCAACAACTTTAAAGTACTTTTTCTGCCACACTTTGTAATGGCTCTTAAGAGCAGTAAACCGGCTCATTTTCTTGCGGGTTAGAAGAGGAACCCACTTCACGGAAGTAGGTTTCTTAGTAACAAATTTATAGAAAAGAAAAAACAAAGGGTAGGTGGGCGTGAAGCTCAAATAATCACATAGGTTTTCGAAGCAACGGATAAAGCCCCAGGCGTTGGGCTGGAGTTGGCAAGGCGCCACATTCAAAAAGGATAAAACATGACATATGAAAGGCGAAAAAGGAAGTTTAATGTTCAAATCAGTGAAAAAGTAACCATAAGCGAAAAAGAAGTAGGGCGACTCATCTGATGATTCTTTTCGTAAAAGAACACAATCATCCGCCACATGGAAGAAAATTTAGCTGGAGGTCTTCGTTATGAGAAGTGGCAGGATTTACCTTTGTAAACCCTTGAGCAGATATTCGAAGCGAATTAATGCTCCCAATACTACCCCAGATGGAACGCCACAGACATTTATCTTCAACCAAATGTTCGTTTGTACGCCATTCAGGCGAAGATAAATCTCCATTGGAAGAAAGGACAGAATCAACAGAACCGGCTGGTCCAGAATCCTCGTAAATGGAAGGCGAGGATTGGATCTCAATAACAGAGGGGGCAGAAAGTTCCCCCTCCGTTGAAGGTGACGAAAGCTCTAAGGAAGAAACACTAACACTATTCAATGACATGCTGGGTAATTTCATGAAAGTTAAAAGAGGAAGATGAACAATGACAAGAAAGAGAAAGAAAACAAAATGAGAAAAAAGGATGTAAAGAACTCACCGGAGGAAGAGATGAGAGATTGGGTAAGGAGAACGTCGGCTAAAGGAGAACACCGCGCAATGACGAAGGCCGGAGTAAGCAAAGATTCGCCGGAGTTCAAAGAAGAGAAAGTGAGGGAGTTTCATAAAGTAAAAAAGTGAAAGGGTAAAAGAGGTTTTATAGGGGAGAAGAGGAGAAAGAATGAGTGGGATAGATAGCGAAGAGTCGTGGGATTTGAAATTTAAAAAAATTTTAAAAAGGTGCGAAGTGAAAAGGTATAACTCCTCAAGACAGACAAATGGAAACTGCATTCATGGCAAATGATGACGAATCCCGGAAAACAAGGATCGCGTGTGTCAGTTGAAAATACTTGATTGACGGTTGAGACAATGGCGACATATCTCTATAAACATGAAAAGTGGCGGCGTAACAACAAAACATAAAAAGTGGCGGCATATCAACGAGTACGGAGAGTGGCGATATAACAACAAGCGTGAAAAGGGGCAATGTAGAATAACCAATACATTCACAAATAACTTCGCCAAAAATCACTCAATGAGTAGTGAAGGCAGGCGACAAAATAGTATATTGAAGACATTTCAACTCAATCTACCTGAGCCTCATGTCTTGGGGGCATGTGGACTGGACGGGACATAAAGACCTCCATGCCCGCCCAATACAAACAATCAGCCGGACGGAGGAAGACATGGCGGGAACTGGCGGAATACCGAAGATTCTCGCCCTCCCCCTTTAAATGGACCTGCAAGTCAGCTGGAAGATTCTTTTGGATTTGTCTTATGTGCATAGGGATTTGGGCCCTGGTTGTCAGGCCCAAATGTAGGAAAAGTCAATATCATGACCATACCCTCTATAAAAGGGAAGGTCATCATCACCTTGTACCAAAAACTTTTTGACACTTAATGAGAATATATACCCTTTGATTACATCTTGACTATTTTAGTGCTCTGCTAGGGTTTGCTTTTTGTACCTTTTCTCACTTAAGCTTACCTTAGAACGCAACAACTTAATACAAATTTGACCACAGTCTGACAAACCTTGAAATGTGAATCGATGCATCAACCGGTTCAATAATTCATCCGGTTGAAAACGGTCCCTAACAAAGGAGGGGGTCAGGGGTGGATTGCCATTATTTCTCTTCTATCTCTACTTGTATTGGGTTGAAGTACCCCTTATAGTTCATTTCAATATATAAATTTCATTGCTTATAAAAATAAAAATAAAAACAAATGTCTATCCTGATATTTAAACTTAGTTTCAATTCACTGTGGCAAGACTTATTCGTTCATATTTTACGTCATTAAAAAAAATTAGCCTCTAATAATAATGTAAGATAATAAAAACATAAATGGACCATATGGTAAAATCACCTAATGTATAAATTAAATTACAAATTCAAATATAGATGAAACTGGCTTGTAGAACTTTTAGATTTTTCATACTACCCTACGATGTAAATTAATGGCTTTTAGAATTTTAAGCTCCCCTTGTATTCTTTATTTAGCAACTGTATGTTATCATTTTAAATAGCACTTATTTTCATTGTATCAGCGGAACGTTGCACTACGGTTCCCAGAAGCAGGAAACGCCTGACGTCTTCTACCTTGCGGCAGTGGTTTATTCAGATCATCCGTTGATTGTCCCTGTCCTCTGTTTGAACGCTTCTTCTTGCCACCTGAGTCCTCCTCTATCTCTATATGACCATCACCACTCCGGGAAGATGCACGTGCTGTATTTTCCCCAAACTTCATTGCTGCTTTATAATCAAATGGCTTTAACTGAAATAAGCCACTTGGATCAGTTTTCTGGGGCTGTCTGGTTTTAGTATTATGATTGTTTGACTGAAAGCACTTCTGAAAGTTTGATGACAATTCGGAGAGAGACATTGGCACATCTTCATCCTCTGTTCCGGAAGTTGACACAGTAGATCGGTTCTCCCTGTTCTCAATTGGGTCTTCTAGGTTACTCTGCTCCAAATCCTCCGCAGCTATATCAGAGTCTAGCAATATGATCTCATCTAGAGTGGAGGTGGAAACTGGATCAGAGGCAGGTTTGTGTAGGTCTGACATTTCTGATGCTAAACTAGGAGCTTCTACTATAGGTTTTGACTTCTCACTGCTACCCAAAAATGAATGGAAGGGAAGACTGACTGAAGATCTAATCTGCTCTAGTTTGATCTCTTCCATGCCCTAAGAAGAAATCCCAGAAAAGAACTATAAAAATTAGAGACAGAAATAGGGTTAGGACAAATTTACATACAGCAAATGTTTATGAGGAAAGCACACCTTATCAGGATCATGCTTCCTCTTTGAAGCTGAATTTCCCAGCAGTGCCCCAAAAGCACCAGCAGGCTTTTTTAGCACCTGAACTGTTGCTCCATTTCCCTATCAACAAATTAGCAAAAATTAGATTGATACTGCTCACTAGGAGGCCAAACATGGAAATAACATAGAAAGTAGTTTAAAATTTCTAACCTCTAACGTAGAGAGTGCACCAGTATTAGCATCCTTATTCTGCTCAGAAACAGTGAGACTGTCCCTTGGGAGCTCAGATGTGAGGCTATTGGACTTAAGTTTTATTTGTATATCTGTATCTTGATGCTGAAATGATTCCTGTTTATAGGTTAAAAGAACAAATGGTTACTTCTTAGAGATATTAATACCGGTTGCATTCAATTCTAATACTTCATCTAACTTCATTCCCAACCTTCGAATTTTGTTTATGGAGGGTACTTTCAGTTCCATTGAAGACAGGTACTACATCTGATGCCTGTATAGTGGATGTCATACAATTTAATCAACTGATCAGAAGTTAAAACCAAATAAAATTAAAAATTCAACCAACAAAGCCGTTTAAGTACTAATTAATTCCCACATAATTAAAACACCAAAGGAGGCCTTAATTCCCACAAAATCTAGAGCAGGATTTTAAATAAAGTAGTTAACTAATGTACATAATCTAAGCTAGCTCAATCATCATTTTTAACACAACTTCTGTAAAAGTTCACAGGATCACTATTAGTAATAAGTAGTAGTACAAGGACTATATTGTAATACTATAGAAGTTTATTGTAAGCTGGCATGAGTTTGTTAGGTTGTTAGATAATTAGCTAGTGTCTAATCTAGCTATAAATAGCTAAAGTGTTGTATCTTCATTCAGTTGAAATCTCAATATATCAAAGTTTCTTCTTCTTCAATCTCTCTCGATCTCTCTCAAGAGTTTTCACATTCTTTGAACTTCTATACAGGAGATTCATAGCAGAAGCTTAGTTGTGGATCCAAATGACGATCCATTTAAAATGTCACAGTTCATTGACAGTATAGGAGGCTTGTTGGGATGATAGGAAGAAGGTAAACTACTGCTGGTAGCAAAAACTGCTTTATTGACCCGAGGCTGTGAGACAAGGGCAGCCTGGTGATGCTGAAAGGAAAGTGCTGAAGAAGACTGACGGGAAGACAAAGAAGCTTGAGTGAGAGGTCTATCAAATGAGTAGAGACCATCTTCACCCACACTTCCTTTGAGAAGGAGCTCAGAGGTGTCCTGATTGCGAACACAACAGTAAGTAGCATGAAAGGAAAAATAAACATTGTTGTCCCTAGCAAACCTACTAACAGAAACAAGATTCTTTGTAATGGAAGGAACTAACAGCAGTTTATTAAGAATAAGAACAGCTTTAGGATTAAAAGTTTAGGGAAGAAAAGCTGAACCTATGGATTGAATAGGCAATCCCTGATCATTGCCCATGTAAATCTGTTCTGAATTGCTCACTGAACTTTTATCAACAAACACAGCAGGGTTATTGGTGACATGGTGGGTAGCACCAGAGTCAGGAAACCATTGTACTGTTACTGCAGCTGAGTAGAAGGAACCTGAGAAGGAACAGTAGCAAGCATTGCTTGAGGTGGTGCTGAGTGGTAGCATGTGGTGCAGTAGGAGGAGTAAAAGTGTAAAACCCCTGGGATAGCTCCTGACTGTTGTTGTGGTCTGCCAGAAAACTGAGCCCCAAGCACCATGTACAGTAGAAGGTGCACACCAAGGACCAAAAAGATTGGGCATTCCAGCTCCAAGTCCAGGATAGGGACCAAAACCCCCAAATTGAGCATTAGGAAATCCCAAATTTCCTCCAGGGAACCCTAAATTGAGTCCAGAAAATCCCAAATTTGCTCCAGGAAACCCTGAATTTGTGTAGGGACCAAAACCCCCAAATTGAGCATTAGGAAACCCCAAGTTCCCAAATTGAGCTCCAGAAAACCCTAAATTGGGTCCAGTAGACGAATTTCCAAAATTGGATTGACCAATAGCACCATTCAAGCCATTCGATGCTGACGCAGGCTTCAACCAGCATGAACTGACATCATGACCAAACTTGTGACAAAAAGTGCACTGGAGATTGCTGCGGCCTCTCCCGCAACCACGTCCACGGCCATAGCTACCTCCATAGTTGCCATTTGCGCTTCCTCCATTTTCGCGATCGTGCTCATCACTCTGCACCGCAGATTGCGACGCTGAAGGTGGCTGGCACGGCGCCGGTGGAGAAGGATTAGCCACTCGTGGTGGCTGCGCTACTGGCGTAGGAATCTGAGAAGGAACTTGAGCAAGAAAAGGAAATGCAGTGGAATCTGCATGGTGCTTCTTCTTCATTCGCTCAAAGCGTGCTTCATGAGCAATCACCATGGCCTCAACTTCAGAGATGGTGAAAAAGGTGTCACGACTGTAAATCACAGTCATCAACGCACTGTACTCATCTGGAAGTCCATCAAAGATGGCGATGATCGCAAAACAGAACAGGCTCACCAATCGAAGTCAGTGTATTGACAAAAGTCTTGATTCTCTTGAGATATTCTGTAGCAGTCTTTGTTCCTTTTGTGATTGTCTTCAATTCTGAACGCAGTTGAGTGGATTGAGCCTGGGAATGTGCGTTGAAGAAAGTGTGGATTTCCTCCCAGATCTGCCATGAATGTCGACACTGAACCACTGTAGGAAGAAGAGGCAGATAGTGTTGAAAGCAACCAAGTAAACAAAATAGAATCTTGTTGCTCCCATTATGAGTATGGTGGATTAACTGTTTCTGTCAATCGAACTTCTTCAGTCAAGAACTGATCTGGAATTTGCAGTGGATCTTGAATGAACTTCTGCAATTTGTGAGCCCTGATCACTCCTTCAACCAGTTGTTTCCAGGAGTAGAAATTTGTGTTATCTAACTTGATGACAGCATGAGTCAAAGCTTTCTCATGTGAGGAAGAAGAAGAAGACGAGGTTAGCGTGGAAGAAGAAGATGAGGGAAGCGTGGAAGAAGAAGCTTCTGCCATTGAACCTAAGCTCTAGATACCATGATAGAAACAAAGAAAGGGAAAGAGAGAGAGAGAGAGAGAGAGAGAGAGAGAGAGAGAGAGAGAGAGAGAAACTGTAACTGAATTTCTATTTTCATTATGCTGAGTATTACAATAGTGAGTAGATGACTTATATAGAGTACTAATAACTTGCTCTGCAAGCTAACTAATCAGTTAACAAATCCTAACTGTCTAACTGATAACAGCTGTCATTACAGCTGTGTCCAGCTGTCATGTGACAGCTGGCGATATTTACATATCCTATTCTACCCTTATACACTTATAGATGGAGGCTACATGAATGTGATTAGGCATTACAAGAGTATCTTCTGCTGGATCTTCTTTATTGAAATGTTTTATATCAGGACACTGTTTTTGGAGAAAGAAACTTAGTAGAATGGAATAGTGTATTGGGGTACTATACCTCAGTTTAGAAAATTAGGAAATAAGGTTATGCGTGTATAAAGTCTTATGGATCATATTTGGATGGGCTTCGAAAAGCTGAACAGCCAGCACTCCAACATCACTGTACCTGAATCAAAGTCAACATAGTGGCCAACTGCTATAATGATTTTGGGGTTGGCCACTATCCAGGACTGCAAACTATGCATGCGGCGCTAAAGGAACCCAATAATAATAATAATAATAATAATAATAATAATAATAATAATAATAATAACCCTAAATAAATATATAAACCTAAGATAACTCAAAAAACTCGCGCATTAATATCATGTGTGTTAGTCGTCATAAAGACCAATTCATTATCCTGTCAAGACTATCAATGCTCGATTGTAAGTGCATATGACAGTGCAGGCATAAAACACAGACTAATTCGTGCCCAGTCATTCAAAAATGAACATTGTTGAACATATTACTTACAGTGGCAGCATGCACTCCTTTCAATTCTTGAGCAGCTACTTCAAAAGCAGCAGCTTTCTGAATAGAATGCCTAATGATGTTGACGACAGTATCAAGATTGTGTTCCACATATGGGTGTTTTGATTTCACCAATCGTCGTAGCTTGCTTGGAATGATAGGCATCTGTTTAGCTTTTAAACAAGTAAAACAAAATAAGCTGGCATGTATAATAGCTAAACTGCTGCATTTAGAAAAAAGAAGATACAAAAGTTTGGACAAGTTTCACTTACCAATTTCAAGAACGGATTTGTTTGGCAGTACATATCCAGTACTCTCATCTTCTGCACGAGCAACAATGTCCCGCCATTCACACAGCCCCTGCAAGCCAAGTAATAAATAGAGTATAAGAACTATAATAGTTGTTGCAACTTAAGAATAAGAAAACCTGAAGTGAATACAATGCAATCAGTGCAATGCCTTTAAATAAAAACCTAATAACACAGAATAAAATCTGATGGCAAGTATGCTTTGAGGGCCATCGTAGTTGTTTTGGTGAGCAGCCCAAATTGGACGCTTCATTCAGTAAGTTAACTATTCTAAAGGGAGTAATGACAGAGATGATGGCACAGTGTTTGGAAAATGCAGCACTATCATAAAAGTAATTGTGCAAAGGTGATAGTGTGTTACAAACAGTAACGAAGGTGGTTAACAATGGCAGCAATAATCATGGTAGTAAGTATCGTACGATACACCGATACGATACGTTTTTGAGGTCTAGCGATACGAATCGTATGTGTGAATCGATTTCTCACTGAGTCGCACTTGAATTGTTTGTATCATATCATGAATCGCTTGAATCGTATCATGAATTGTTTGTATCGTATCATGAATCGCTGAATCGCGACTCCTCCCCTGATTATTTTGAACTTTGAAGTTTATTAAGTTGTAGGATCAAAGCATAGTTTAACAAGTATGGAAGCACTTTGCATTTGTCATGTTATTGATGATTTTGAAGGAGATGAACACTTTCACTTTGTCATCTTTTGATTTCTCTCTGTGTTTGTATCGCACGATGCATAAGACCATACGATTCACGAGTCAAAAGATATATCTTCTGATTCACAATACGATTCACGATTCAACTACCATGGCAATAATCACAATTGAGGTTTTGAAAATGGAGGTGGTAGTGGTCAGACCATCAGAAGAATGGACCACATTGTTTAAGAGACTTACCAAAAGAGATTAATCTAAATAATTCTATGAGGTAAAAGGTCGGGAATTGTTTACCATATTTGTGGGAAATTGAGATTCAAAAGGAAACCATGGCTTCCACGATGTTTAAATTGGATTTCAAAATGAAATATACAGAATTCTAGATTAGGATCATAGAATTGACCAAAATACTTCAAAAACCATCCACCACAATTCATGAACAGGATTGCTTAGTAGAAACCATTTTCCATAGGCACCACAGTAATGGTTGTTGGACAAACTAAAAACCAACAACCTTTTTTTCCCTGTACAAGTAAAGATTGGTACAACAAATAAGAAATTAAAGAGCAGCTTACTGAAACAATGGCAAGCTGTTGAGCATTAAAACCAGCCCCTTGCAACCTGCACAAAAACAGTCATTTGGTTTTGTTTTACATTTCTTGGCACCCATTATATGCAAAAAGGAGAATTAAACCACGAAATTTTTACATGCAAGAGATAAGAAAAAGTATAATAAATTATATATCCAAATTACCTAAAGCTTGTAAAACTTGATAATTACATGGAATGCTAAATTAATGAAAATATATCAATTGAAAGGTAACAAACAATATGACGGAAAGAATTCTCTGTCAAAAGTTTAATACCCATATATATGAAGGTAAGAGTTCTCGGTCAAAAGTTCCTTCTCATATAGCTGCATGCAGACATCATAACTGCGCTTGTAAACCTATTTGTAACAGGAATTCCAGCCCGTCAGACCACAAATAAAGCTCATTGAACAAAACATTTAGTCATGTCGTATCACAACTTGATTAAAGATTTAAGTCAAAATATTGTCCAAAAACACCTAATCTGTAGCAAGAAAATGTCACACAGGTCAAATCAGTAATTCATGATTGCAACATAAGTAAAAGTTCATATAGTTTAAAACTTTAAATAAAAACTGTTAAGGGAAGATTGTTTATTGAACAAGAAACCTCCTAAGCTTGGACTATAGTCTAAGGGAAAAAAGGAGCACCCAGATTGAAAGATGAAATGCTCGTCAAGTTATAGTTTGATCTCAACATGACATCTAGTCAATAACACAAGATTGAAGCAGCTAAAAACTACCACTATGTGCATGATTGGATTAGTCAATTTTGGGAGAGACTTCATCTGTCATTTGAGAGAGTTTTCGTGACAAAAGATAAACCATTATTCCCTTGGTATAAATATAAGCTTTTGCAAACGTGCACCGTACCAAAATGAACAGAAATAAATGAGAAAGCAGCAGAGCTCAGGAACCGAAATGTTACCCCCCGCAATCAGTTAATCTAAATATCTAATAATGCAAAGAACCTGCGGCCGTCAAAAATTACTAGACCTTGGAGAAAAAGGACTCATACAAAGTCATAGAACACAGAACACAGAGGAACATAAACCAGTCAGAATAAAGTTGTCAACTTCATAAAATGGATGCAAGACAAGACTAATGGTCAAGTGGTCAACCAAATCAATTTGATGGTTAACTTAATGCAAGCAATCTGACATCAATTTATTGGGGGTAGTAAATAGTTACCTCCACCAGAGGAGGATCAGAACTGTCAAACTCCTTTGGCAAGGAAAATAACTTGATCCTCATTGAATCATATATATACAGCAGATAGTGAGTATCTTCTCTGGCATATCTGTCATTAGAAACAATTCATTAGACTGTATTAATTACTAATTACTATTTAGCTAGCCCATGACAGTGCAGGAGTAAATATCAAGCTAAAATTATGTTCAAAGGTTAGACATTTCTTTGGAGGGGAGAGGGGGAATGGGGAACTAGACACAGTAATATATCAGCAATGCTTGTGAGTTGCGACGATTTCAATTTTCTTATTATACTGCAGGTTAAATTCAGCAGTGTATCATTTGTAAGATGTGCTATAGGTCAAATAAAATTAGAGGGAAGGGAGAAGAATATAGGGTAAAAGATTGGGAGGAAACTGAAGATTAAAGAGATGGTGAATCGTAGAGAAGGAAATATGAAACAAGCTAGTAATCTCAATTCCAAAACAAAAGTGAGACTCAGAGTAAATAACAATTTTAAAATAGAAAAAGCCTACATACTATGATACTTTTGACAATGGGTCATCAAGTACTACATTTGGTGCGAAGGAATGAAGCAAGTAAGAAAGAAATAACCTAGTTCGCCATTCCCCGAATAATTAAGGGCTTTGAACCCTATTTTAATTTTGATGCAGGTAATGTCTGGAATTTCAAAAACCACCTTGAAAATTTGAGAGGGGTAGTTCAAAAAGAGGCAAATCAAGGATTTATCACACTGTTAATCATACTGTCATCTTATTAAGCAAACTAGCACCACTCTACAAAAAAACAATGCTTCCTTCACTGTGGCATGGTCGCAATACACAATGCAATGCCACTTCCATTGTGGCCAAGATAATAAATCAAAGCTTGTGAAAGCGGCGCTTTTTGGGTGCTGAGGTGCACAGGGTGGTTGTAGGGGCGCAGATAGCCATCACGGTGGTTGCGAGTGAGAACGCGCCCTGAATCGCAGCCATAGTGCCGCTATTTTGCCACACATAGATTAGGGTTCGAGCAAAAGCGAAGGTTCCAGAAAGTCAAAAATGCCCTCACAATTAAAACTAACGGCTACTAGTTGGGGGTAATTTTTGTTTTACAGTTCCATTAGTTGGGGGTATTTTTGGTTTTTTCAGTTCTATTAGTGCCGGTATTTATGGTTTTTTGCATTCTTATAACCCTAGAGAGACCTTGAAAGTCGAATGAAGACTTGTGCTGTCCACCTTCAGCCTTTTTTCTCCTCCTCTTCTTCCTCGCCCTTCTACCTCCATCTTCTTCTTTGTTGTACAAGCCATCCCACTACACCACTATAGCAGTTTTGTGGGCCAGCCCAGTGATATTAAATAGCGGCTATAGCATAACGCTCCGAAGCTTCGCCACTATGTAGAAGAAACGTTATCGGCAAGAAAGCGATCGCAACGACGGATATAAGACTGGCAGAACTCGCGAAAATAGAGGTACTTCCTTCCATTGTATTTTTTCCACATAAAAAAAAACAAGCTCATGAGCTTTTTTTCACTATGAAACCTATAAGGATTCTATAAGTCACCGCATTACTTACGTCCCACAACTTCACTTGCGTAGTTGAGGCTTTCACTCTTCTTCCTCCATCAATGTCTTTCCTCTCCTTCCCCCATAAAATGGATGATCTAACATCCCCAATGGCTCTGATTTGTCTTCTCCAACAAGTATCCAGTGAGTTTTGTCATGCTCTGTTTCAGTTTCATCATGCTCTGTTTTAGTTTCGCCATGCTCTTTTTTTTGGTACTTCCTTCCATTGTATTTTTTTCACGTAAAAAAAAAAACAAGCTCATGAGCTTTTTCTCACTATGAAACCTATAAGGATTCTATAAGTCACCGCATTACTTACGTCCCACAACTTCACTTGCGTAGTTGAGGCTTTCACTCTTCTTCCTCCATCAATGTCTTTCCTCTTCTTCCCCCATAAAATGGATGATCTAACATCCCCAATGGCTCTGATTTGTCTTCTCCAACAAGTATCCAGTGAGTTTTGTCATGCTCTGTTTCAGTTTCATCATGCTCTGTTTTAGTTTCACCATGCTCTTTTTTTCTCTTTCTTTTCCTTCTTTTACGTTTTCCACTTTTTGCTATATTTTGTTTTTCATTTCTTTCACTATTCTTCCTTCCCATGTTTTGTTTCTTCTTTCTCTATTTTCTCTTGTCTTTAAGGTTAGTTTTCCGTGCCCTGCTCTTCTGTTTTGTTCGACAAGTTTTGTTCTTTTCAATACTCTGCTCTATCAATTAAACTTAAAATCAGGTTTGTTTTCTTTTCTATTTTTCGGTTTATTCCCCTCTTTTCGTTTCTGATTTCTATTTTCTCTTTAATGTTTTTCAGTTTTCTTTCTCTTTTGTTGTTAACTTGGTCTGTTCTCTGTTAAAACTTCACATTCTCTGTGTTAACAGCATGGCTGACTAATATAAATTCTGTTGTGACAAGCTGTTTTTATACAAATTTTACTTATTTAATTCGCTATGCGTCTTTAGCTTTTTGCCTGCAACACTATCCGCTATCATAAATAGCGGAGTTTTGGCTTCCAACTATTTTCTGCAATCTGCCATTAACAACACTGGGCAAGCTGCAATGCTCAGCTATACAGGATTGACAAGCCTTGGATACACCACTATACCATGCTATTTATTAACTACACACACATCACCAGTGTTGAAGCCTGAAGGTGCTAACTACAGAACAGAAGCTTCATTACGGATCATGAAACATATGCCTATAAGATCAAGAAACAGTGATTGTTCTTCTTAAAATATACACCAAATTCTTAAGTATCAAGTCAATTGAAGGTAAGCCACACCTAAATACAAGGGATATGGTAAACAGTCTAACCTAAGACAGCTAGAATCCATGTATTCTTTGTTAACAGAACAGTCCTACAAAGCTGGATTACTCATTCCTGGAACTGAACGTGTGCAAAATTTTGGAGATCAACAAAGGGAGGATCAAATGTGATAAATTGAAAATAGAATTGTACCTTATCATCTCATCAGGAAGAGGTCGAAGTCTCCAATCAGCATTCTGATATCTGCAAGGAGTTTACTTGTAAATTTTCCAGAATGTAGGTAGGGGAAAAAGGAAAATCATGCCAGAGGAGTAAAGCATCAGCTCAAACAAGAAAAGGGGGTGGCTAATTCAAAAAATTAAACTGACAAAATTGAAGACAACGTACTCTTTGTTTGCAGTAACCTCCACAAAATGATGCAGAAGATATTCCAAACTATTTCTATCCAATTTTAACACCTTTGAAGCCTAAGAAATGCAGTCAAAGTAGGTTAGTCTTCTTCTGTTCTAAGAAAAAGTAAACAGAGAGAAAGAGAGGAATATAGCCATAAATGTAACTGATAATATGGAACCAAAGAACATAGTTCATTCAAGGAGAGTCGATGGAAGAAAAATCAAAACCGTTTCTCTTTTTTTTTTCATGTCAACGAACAAATCAATTCATCTAGAATACCTAAACAGCTAAACACTAAAATCCTGCATGATACGCAGCATCAAAAAGTCAAAACAAATCTTTCACCCAAAAAAAAAAAAAAAAACTAACAGTATAACTGACTCAACAATTTGTTTCCATGACAAGTCAAAAGGGAATTAATCTCGGTATTGAATAATCAACACTTTTTAAACAAACCTGGCCAGTGTCAAACAAATTACAAATGTATATGCCAAAGTCCCGTTGAAGCCACAAAATATCTCTATCCGCACCATGCATGACCTAATTAACCATGAACATTGTTAACAAAATGAGGCATGTATGTTGAAGTAACAGGAAAACCAAAGTACAACAAACCTTCCTCTTGGTGGGGTCTTTGAAGACCTCCCTAAGATAGGGCCCAATATGAATGCGAAGCTTCAACGTGTCAACAACAAAATCTTCAGTCCTTGTTGAGATTTGCATCAGGCACGTCAAACCTTGGAATGAACGGTACTGATTATGCTCCAAATCTACCTAAGAATTTCAAGTCAAGACAAACAAACAAAATTCAGAATAATGCAACAAAAGGGGAATTGGGAAGTGACTACGGTTACGTTACGGGAGAGGTAAAATATTAGTCCGACAATCAAATGCAATGAAAACTGACATGAACCAATTATTCCGGAAGCATTAGCTGTTGGATAAAGATGCGTGAATGGTTTATACAATATTCTAATATGCCCCCTCATGGAAGAGCCTATTGGGCTTGAAGCATAGACAATGCACATGTCCACCTATCATGTGTTGAAGTTCAACTTTTTTATTAGAACAATGGAGGGCAACAAGGATTGAACTCTAGACCACTTGTCATAGAGACTGTGATACCATGTCATGAACCAACTATCCCAAAAACTTAAGTTGTTGGGTGAAGAGTGATGACACATAAATGGTATTATATTATATTATATTCTAAAAGAAATATACAGCACCCAGAAAAAAAAATTCAAGGGTTGCAGTTACACCTCCATATCTCAACACTAAAATTAACAAGATACACAGACACTAAACAATATCCTCACAATGAGCAGTAGAACACCATATCCAACACAGATTGTGATCACATGAGAAACATAAACAAATAAAATCAGCTACCGCATCATATTTCTTATACAAATTAAGCATACACTACCTTAACAGCTTAACCTGAATAACTTACTGTTAAAAGTAGAACATCAAAAAAATGGCACCCTGACAGTATGCTAAAAGTTCAAGTTATTGCATGAAGGCTGGTCAATGGCTACATTAACAACTTCATTTATGAAACATACAAATAAACTTGAAAGGCAGGAGCTTGAGGGTGCTTGTATTATTATTTGTTTTATAAAAAAAAAATTAATCAAAGAAGTTAAAAAAACACAAGAAACGTGTTTCAAAACAATCATGATAATCATATACAAACTTAAAGAGTAAAAATATCAATAAATATGAAAGTATAGCTTCTCCGAAAAACAAATATTTTAGAATTTATTCTAGCATGACTTAACACACTTGATCTTGAATATGTAAGCATTCATAAAATGTGATGCGCCGGTTGATAATATAAATAATACAGGCTATTTATCGAGCCCATATTGAACAATGTCAAACTCAACAAAATAGCAAGCCTTTTGATAACAGCTAGACAGAAAATCTATGTTGAAATCTCATCCTTAATCAATCTCTGGCATTGATATGCAAGTAAACCCCTGTAAATTCAATGAAAGATGAGCCTTTAACCAAGGAATGGCGACACAGTCCAGCATCCAATTTACATTTTATCCAAAATAAGAAGTTTCTAAGGGAATCTGAAAGTCAGTTGTCAAGAACTGTTCAACAGGCAAAATATTTGAATAACTCTTAAAATTTTCTTTACCTAATCTGAAAGGGGATAAACAGAGGTTTAACAGCGGACTGCCAAAAAATTCTGTTGCGTAAGATTAAGTTCTCAAGTCACTAAGGGATTCTCAATTTTTTATCATGTTATGGAAATAATTTCTGAGTAAAAGTTCATGAATCATGATCATATTTACCGCAAATTCATCAACAGAACGCAGCTTAGCAGCCAGGTCTTTCAAATCTTTGACTTCCTCCACAAGCTTGAAAGGAGTGCTTTCTATTGGGGGAGGCTTCTTTGGCAGAACATCCCCAGGATCTTTATCAACAAAATCCAATACAAAGATCTTTTCCTAGAACGACAAATAAGTAAATTGATTAATACGAGAAAGTAGAGAAGACGACAAAATAAAAAGAATACAGCTCAGTAAGACCACAGAACAACTGCGAGCGAGTTGCTGGTTTGATGAACTTCATGTATACTATGGAACGAGCCGTGAATTAGTTCCAAATATAGCTTAAATTTTTTCCACTTCACGTAAATTTCCCAAAACAAACAGGAAGAAGAAAATCAATGTTGATGGTCATTCACAATATCAAGTTACATCCACAACGCCATTGGGTGAATTATGTTTCGAAAGACTCCATCCCGCTCATTAAATCAACAACCCAATACTACTACATATTAAAAGGACGAAAATGAAAGGGTATCAACATGACAAGGAAAATATCATTCAACCCAAGCTATTGCTTTAAAGCATAACAACCCCAGCAAATAGTAGAGTCTGCACGATTGCTCTGGAGAGTACAAACATCCCACCAAAAAATGAAACTTCAATCGTATCTCCACTTGATTGAAAAGGTCATGCAAGCAAAAATTTGAAGTGACATTATCAAATGTCAAGGAAAATCTTATAAGAACTATCACTATCACAACAACTGCCAATGAAGTCAAATTAACCAGTTGTGAATCAATACACAAAAACAAAACATCAAATTTATATTAACACAGACAGTCTAGGGATCTAACCAGTGGATGAATAAACCTGTCACCATCCTCACTCCTCTGCAACCAAACATGTTCAAAAGGCATGTTGGTATTATTAACCAGAATGTTATACTCATCCTGTGGCCTCCTAATGGTCGGTATATGAAAAGGCACCTTAGGCTTCGGCCCAGTAGTCTTCTTATCTTTCACCGCCACCTTAACGCTGTCCGCCACTGCGGGACTCATCTCCGAATCCGCTTTCACCTTTTCCTCTTTCTTCTTCCTTCTGGAAACCAATTCAAACCCGTCCTCCACCACCGAACCCGACCTCGCTGCCGCTTCCTCCTCTTTCCGAACCCTCCGAAACTCATCGGTGGAGACGTCAAACCGCTCCAGAACGTCGTCGTTCACGCTGACCAGCCAGTCGTAAGCAGCGTCGTCGTCAGCGGGGAACGCCACCTGAGCCGCGGCGCCAATGGCCTCGAGCATCGAGTGCGATTCACGCGCGATTTCTTTGAGCGGGACCTTGAAGTCGTCGAAGTTGCGGTAGAAATAGAAGTCCCTCTCAGAAGGGATGCACCGCGAGGAAGCGGCGAGCTTGGCCACTGATGAGGAGAGAGGGCCCGCCGTAAGCGACTGTAGGGTCTGGGCCTCAGCCGCGGTGTGCGGTGGATCATGATCCACGTCCATGGCGTCGAGAGATTATGAATGTTTGAGATTAGGGATTTTTGGAGTCTGTGTTGAGTTAGGGTTTTAGGATCTTGAAAGGGACCCCACAACTTATTTTCCGTTTTTCCTTTTATGTGAAAACAAGTGAGAAAATTTCAGTATTGCGGCTGTCTTTGAACGTACCTACCTGCAGAGTTATAAAACTCGGCTCGAACCGGCCGGTTCGACCGGTTGAGCCGGGAACCGGACCCTAAGCAGGTTCGAGCCGAACATCGGATCGGCCATGCAATCCACCTGCTGCGAACCGGAAAAAACCGGCCGGTTCAGTTAAAAAATCGGTGACTCGGTCCTTACGGTTGGACCGGTTCGCTATTTAAAAAAAAATTGAAAACTCAAATTCTAAAACAGAACAAAACTACGTCGTTTCTTTTTCAGGATAAGGGTTTCAAACGTTCTCAGTTCTCACTTCTCACGTTCACGATTCACTCTTCTTCTTCTTCAAAGCCTTCCGCCGTCGCCGCCGTGTAAGCCCGTCGCCGCCGTTCACTGTTCGCTCTTCTTCTTCTTCGTGGTTAGCTTCTTCTCCTTTCTTGGTGATTTGATGCGTGCGTGCGTGTGCTATCTGCAGACCAAAATCCAATTTTGAAAGACCCTGTTTCTATTTTCTTCTTCTGCACCACGTTTCCTGTTTCTATTTTAATATTTTTCTCTATTTCAGAACCTGAACAAGAGAGAAGAAGAGAAGGTGTAAAAAGGGGAAGATAAGTAACTGATGGGAAAAAAGATTGGAATTGATTCCCATCTATGACCTGATTCCTTTCTTTCTTTTAAATTCTTTTTCTAAACATATGGAAACCGTTTTTGTTTGGCCTGCGAAAGAAAAAAAATCTCTCTATTTCAGTATTTTGTTTTGTTTTCATTAGTTCCTTTTTTTTCACTTGTATAGTTGTATTGCTTAGCTGCTGTATTATGTGAAGTTTGACAGTTTGATTTCTAATGAACCCGTATTGTAGATGTATCTTTTTCTATTTCAGTTAAATTTTCAATTGTGAAGTCTTGTATAGTTGTATTGTGATATTTTGTTATGGTATTTTGATTTTTTTTATTGTCAACCGAGTCAAACGGTTCAACTAGTGACCCAGTGGTTGAACCATTGACTCATTGACCCAGTGCCTCAACCGAGTCGATCACCGGTCCGAGTCTGATAACACTGCCTACATGTACTCACTTGAGACTATCTGGGGTGCGATCAAAATTGTGAGAGCTTAGAGGAATATTTTTGAGGATTTGTAGGTTTTTATCACACGTATTATTGATGAAATTCAAAAAATGTGTGTCCATAACTTAGAATAAAAAAATGGTGTGTCCATAACTTAGAATAACTTTAAAAAAAAAATGATGCACTGACGGTTAAAAGTTTTTTTACATCATCAACCAATCAGATAAGGATGTGTCACGTCAATTTAATGAAATTAAATAAAATGTATTTTCTCACATCCTTGAAATTTGATTGGTTGACAATGTAAAAAAACTTTACACCGTCGGTGCATAGAAATTAAACTAAAAAAAAAGGTGTGTCCATAACTTTTACTGGCACTAAATTTTTTTTTATTAGCAATCATGGATCTCGTTGAATAATATGGTTTTTTTTTACTACTATTGAACTCGTGTGTCATACACGACTAGAATATGAAGGGTACGAATTTATAATCACTACACCAGAAAAGGGCTTTTACAGCGCCCCTTTTACAGCGGTTTAGGTGGCAGCCGCTGTAACAACACAAATACGTAGCGGTTGATGGGCTATTACAGCGTTTTATTAAACTAACCGCTGTAAAAGCATTACCTTTTACAAGCGGTTCTCTTAGAAGGCGCTGTAAACACAAAAACACGGAGTGGTAATAGGCTTTTATAGCGGTTTATATACTGACCGCTGTAAAAAATAGGTTCCACTATTTACAACGTTTATTAAACTAACCGCTGTAAAAGTAACGTAAATAATAAAAATCAAGAATTCAGGTTCCGTGGATTGAACCCAGGTTCCCTTAATAAAAGGCAATAGTCTTTCCACTAGGCTAGATTCACTTTATGGTAGATATGTACAATTTATAGTATTAATATAAGATTTAGTTGATTTCTTTAATAATTGGTTCAAAAAATATTCTGTGTGGGATTCGAACCCGAGGCACCACAGAAAATATAATGAGTCCTTTCCACTGGGCTGTTACACGTTTTTTATCAGTTTGTTCGTTTTGTATATATAAGTATTATTTTCTTTATTGATTTTGTAAAATTACATCTGTAACTGCAAACCCTTATTTTTTACCAGTTACATCTTTCACCAATCTGCTACCTCACGACGTAATCTCGACCTGCTACTTCTCTCAAAGCCCTCGCCACCTCTGCCTCCGCCGTCCTTGCCGTCGCCGCCTCCATCCCTTCCGCCGCCGCCTCTGCCTCCGTCCCTGCTGCGCCGCTGCCTCTCTTGTTTTGGGTCGCTTCCTGCACGGTTGTTGCCCTGTTCTCATTATCATCCTTTCGAGACTGTAGCTTTGAAGAGCGTTGCTTCCACCGTGTAAATCATGATGTGGAGACTCCAGGTAGCTTCCATTGCTCAATGTTCATTATTGTTCTAACTCTTGATCTTGCTCTTTGTTCATCATCGCTCCTATTCTCGATCATGCTCTCTTTGCTGTTTGATCCTGGATTTAATGCTCTAACTCAATGGATCTCATAGGCTCTAACTCAATAGCTCTATTCGCTATCAAAAATCCCTCTTATGCAGTATTTCTCGCTCAATTTCATCAATCTAGGTCTTCTCAAGATCTGATGCCTTAGTTCAATAGATAGTTTAGTCGAAGCTTGTTGTGTTTTAGATTAATGTTAGGGTTTTTTTTTTTTTTTTGCTAGATTGACATTTCAATTAACATTGCTTTGTTACTTTCATCGAGGTGAACAATGTATGGTTAGAGGGAACACGGAACACCCATCAGTTCCCCTTTCAGCGCTCTGGAAGAGCGAATTGGCGAATGAGAAAACTAAGAACCGCAGATGGTAGAGGCTAGCGAGAACAAGAAAGGAGAGGATCTCATGCTACTAAAAATCGAATGCCAAAGGGTGGTGGGAGATGGAGTGTGTACATACTCTGTTTTTTTAGTATGTTTCTTTCTTGCGCCATCACCTCCTGCTTTTCTTTTACTCAGATTTGATAGATTGTGATTTTGATGCATCAAAAAGTCAATTTTTGTGTGATGTCTTATTTTTTAATACTAGCATGGCAAGATGATAGAGAAAAGTAAATGATTGAGTGAAAATGTTATCCTATGCTGCTTGATGCTGAGTTGCTTTATATTTGTCTCACCTTTGTTATTCAGTTTGAATTTTTAAATATTCTGAACTGTTGATGCTACACATGTATGCAGAGTGTAAGACCTGGATTTTCAGAACAAGCTAGTTTCCGACTCACGCGTAGAATCAGTGTAAGCGTGACAGGAGTTTGATATTTGAGGAAGATTAATGAAGAAGAAAGTTCAGGAATTGCTTGAGGAATGTTGCGTAGTTGTTTTCGGAGTTAGTGCGAGTCGTCTGCACACTTGCCTTAGGGCGAGCGTGTCCAGAATAGGCTATTTCGCTCTTAAAGCAACGTTTTGAGTGAGATTTCGAACTCTCGGAAAATTTAAAGATTCTCTTTATTTTTCCATCGACCAGCGTTTCATTTCGGAACTCTGGACTGTACGCACGATAGGTTTCACTTTTCGGATGTCCGCCGACGCTAATTTCTTTGCTTCGAAACCCTATTTTCGAGCAATGGATGAAGACTTTTTCTATTCGGGACTTCTAACGAAGATTCCGTCCGCGCTGCCAGATTTGTTTCGACGTTTCCAATCTTTCTTCAGAAGGAAGTTTTGTCGTCCGGCGATCACAGCAAAAAGTAGTTTTTCGGGACAGATTTAACTTACACCGCTTTTGAGATTTTCGATATCGTTTTTCCCATATCATAGATATTTGTTTTGAGTTCTGGATTTCTAACGCCAGAATCTCTCTTAGAATTCCTTGGTGAACGTGCTGCAAAAATCGGAATCGCGAAATTTTCATTTTCCCGCGATTTCACCCGCCTATAAATAGGCGAAAAAGCAAAATATCTTTCATTTTCCTCCATTAGTGGCCCAAATTCGTGGAGAGCAAGGGGGGAGGAGATTTTCGCGAAAACTTGACCAATCTTCGTGCAGTTCGTCCCTACTTCTAGGTATCAAGGTAACTAACACGATTCCTACCTCTGATTGTTGTTTCTGTTGCGTTTCTGAAGTCGTTTCTGTGCTCTAAGTTTTGAGCTTTTTCTAAAATTGTCTGATTTCTCTGATTTCTCGCTTGGGTTATGTTCCTTATGTTCCCCTGAGTCTAAAACCTCTGTCAGTAAACTCTGATTGCGATTCAGTTGTCCAGGATCTGAAAAATTGACTCAAAACTCTTTTTGTCTCACATTTCGAAACTTTATTGTCGTAAAGCTATAATCTGACTTCGTGCCTTTAGGATTTGTTGTCACGGATGTCATGAGGATCGTTGCTGTCAAATCTGTTTTCAGAACTGATAACTTTGAAGTTTTGAGCCTTTATTTTGGACCAAAATGCCCCTGCGTAGTCGTATTTCGACCCGATTGTCCGAAAATTGTTCTGACAGTTTCTTTGCCTTAGTTTTACCCTAAAACTACCTTGTAAACTGGTTTGATCGAAGAAAAAGAGCCAAAGCCCTTTTCTCCTTATGGCCGTGGGTTTTTCCTAAGGGGGGGGGAGTTTTTCGTTTTCGAAAACTTGTCCTTTCGTACCCGTTTGTCGTATTCTGAAGCTTTGATGCTTTGTCTATCGTTTATGTATTGTTTTGCGATCGAACTAATCGATTTTGTTTGAATTCTGCTTTGTTTTTCTCCGAGGTTCAGTTGAAGGAACTTTGGAATATTCAGAGCAACTGTTTGAGGACAACCTTGATTTCGAAGCTGGAACAGCTCGAGGTTAGGGCAACTTGCTATATTTAGCTATGATTTCATGATAGGCGTCGATAAACTCGACCTATGCTTTATCTGATGTTGTATATGATGATGATTTCTTGTTATGATTGTTTCATAACTTATGATATTGATGATGTGTTGAATTGAGCGTTTTGACGCAACTTCGGAGTGGAGGTTCATTGATCCGGTGATCTTTGACATTTCGGGTTGGATGAACAAACCTAGGCAAGTCCAAATGTGGGGTTTGAGACTTAGCCATTTGTTGGGATTCGTTGGAATTCCTAGACTTTCCCCGGGAAATGTATTTTGGGTGGTTGATTTTTGGAAACTTAGAATGATAGAGCTTTCGAAAAATAAAGACTTGGGAAACTTAGACTTTGAGAAATAAACTCATAATTTGACTAATTTGAATTGAAATCATTTTTATTAACGTTTCAGCATAGGAGAACTGAAGGGGAAAAATATTTACGAAAGGCGGGGGAAAAGTCGACCTTTGTTGTGGGTTTGGAGAGTTATCGGAATTGGGAAAGCCACTAAGGTGAGCTATGGTGATGATTGAAAGTCACCGAGTACTCTAGTACTCTTGGGAGTGTTGTTCGAGTCGTGCTGTATTGACCGGCACAGACTCTGGGCTTTGTTTGTGGGTTTTGTGGTGGGAGTTGTGTTGTATTGACCGACACTAACTCATGGTTTTGTTGGGATTGGGTTGTGAGCTAAACACTTCCGTGGTAAGGGCGATTCGTTGTTTGGCTAACCATATTGCATCAATCGGGTGAATAACGGGAATGGTTCACCTGTGCATATCATATGGTGAATAACGGGAATGGTTCACCAAGGATGAATAACGGGAATGGTTCATCCAGGATGGATAACGGGAATGGTCCATCCATAGTGAAGAACGGGAAGCTTCACTGAGGCGTGAGACTTCGTGAAAGCATGGAACTTCACTGAAGCGTGAGACTTCGTGAAAGTGAGTAAGCTTCACTGAGGCGTGAGACTTCGTGAAAGCAGAAACTTCACTGAGGCGGGAGACCTCGTGGAGACGGGAACCTTCGCTGAAGCGGGAGACTTTGCGGAGGCGTACACCTTTGCTGAAGCGGGAGACTTTGCGGAGGCGTGCAACTTCATTGAAGCGTGAGACTTCGTGAAGGTATGGAACTTCATTGAAGCGGGAGACTTCATGAAGGCGCGAAACTTCACTGAAGCGTGAGACTTCGTGAATGCGTGAAAATTCACTGAAGCGTGAGGCTTCGTGAATGTGTGAGATTTCACTGAAGCGTGAGACTTCGTGAAAGCCTAAGACCCCATTGAAGCGTGAGACTTCATGGAAGCGTGAGATTTCATCGTCGTTTACCCTAGGGCAACGACAGGGAACATTGGTTTAGTTGGATACGTGTGTGTTGGGAGGACGATACATTGTTTGACTAACCTTATCACCTAACTTCCTATGTTGAGATTATGATGATTTGATGTTGATGAACATCGTTAGGTATTAATGATTGAACTGTGTAGGAGATTCGAGAACATGCTATGTATATACCTTAGAGTAGGCAATACATAACTTATATGTATATATATACAACATATGTATATATCCCCTTTATCACAAGTTGATTGTATATCTATTGTATTCTGTAAGTTGACCCTAGCGCCTTGGCTTTGTTTGTATGTTTGTGTTTGGGCGGTCGGCCTGCTGCCTGGCGTCTGTCAGCCGGTTCGTGATGATTCGTTGTGCGGGAAAGACCCGGAGCGGAACGACTATTACTAAAGCTTTCGACGAGGACCCGGACTTCATGCCTGATCGAGGGAGGGTCGATGATAGTAGTGTGGGGTATGGGTGGTTAGAGTCTTTTGGAGTTGGTTGTTACTGTAATAGCTCTGATTCGTTTTGCTTTTGGGACAGGGTAGGTTCCCGATGCATGGCTTTTTGTGTGGTTCTCTTACGGAGGGATCACAGTGAGTCAGTCGGACCATAGGGGTCTTTGCTTAGGCCATTTTGAGGCCGACTTTCTCCTAGTGGTTTGTAATTATACTTTTTCTCACTCACACTTCTGGATCTGTAAATATTTGCCTACGGGCACACTACTTTGGAGTCACCGCGAGTGTGTGTGACGTGGAAGTGCAGCTGAGGCTGTACATGTTTATATTTGATGTATATCGGTTAGTTTAGTAGTTGGGTTTTGTCTTTACTTCCTTATCGTTTTGATTTAAAGGAAAGAAAACGAAAAAAATTACCTGTTTTCCGCGTAAAGATTATTTTTGGTTACTAAAGTGACACCTGGAAATCGGGGTGTTACATTGTGGTATCAGAGCTTAGTCGAGTCTTTTGGGAGTCTTTGGGGAATAGGTCTTCTGTGCTAGGTTGTGTGACTCTGCAAAGAGTGAAAATTGATTGTCTGCAGAGCGATTTTCGCTCTAATTGTTTGCGTTACTACTTAATCGGATTGAGTGGTTTGTCTAGTGCTACCGTATGGCTAGTACTAATCGGACGTTTGATGAGATATAGGATGGTGGACCTTAACCGGATGGCGGGGGCAATAGCTACACTGATCGAGGCAATGATGAACCAGGCTGCGGAAGACGCTTATATGCGCGCTGAAGAGGCTGCACGTGAGCATCACCAACGATTGATGGCGACGGCGATGTATCAACAAAGAGGAATGAACCGAACAGGAGCTGGGGGACCAATAAGGTCAGGATCTCAAGGCTACAACAGAAGGGAGAGCTACCATCAGTGGGGACCGTATCAGCGTTTCAAGGGAAGAGATCTTATCTCAAGAGTCTACAAACCAACGACTGCTGATACTGGAGGGGAGCCAGTTGGTGACAAAGGTGTGACATGTACTCGTTGTGGAAAGTTTGGGCATTTTGCTAACAAGTGCTCAGTGACTGGATGGAGATGCTTCAAGTGTAACCGAGAGGGGCATCTAGCTGTGAACTGCAAGACACCCCAGGAGGAAACGTCTGATAGTAAGATGAAAGGGAATGATGCTACCGAAGGAACATGAAACAAGACTTCGGGAAGAGCAGTGACGTGTTACAGGTGCAGGGAAGTAGGGCACTATGCTAGTAAGTGCAAGATCAAGGGAAAACTATGCTTTAATTGCAACCAACCGGGACATTTCTCCAGAGATTGTAAGGCACTCAAGGGCGAATCATCAGGGAATGTTGGGAAAGGAAAACAATTTGCTACAGAGGAAAGGATTCATACCAAGGAGGGGGCAAGAGCTGAGGAGTTGAACGAGGAAGAACGTGGGAACGATGGTAATATTTTAACTGTTCTTTTATTCTAGAATAACTTACTCTTTTCTCTTCGAAGCGAGTGTGACGCGCCTAACTTGTATTTACGACCTAGACTATGATCTTATGATTATTATCCCTAGTAGGACCTTATTCGAAGTTGCTCGTGTTTTAACTATAGGAGTTACACGAGGTTGGGAATAGCACACTAAGTCTAGAAAGTAGCCTTCCACCGATGCGATTGTGAGGAAGCTAGTAACTGAAGAACGAATCTTAGGGAGATTCCGTATGGGTAGTATACGTGTCATGTTGAGGGTGTGTAGTTCCGTAGCGGGATCATTAAAGGATTTAGTATCAGGATATTTGTGACTACTGGAGGATAGGAACTCATTGACTGTTCCAGTGGGTTTTTCTAAATTTCCACCTTCGATGTATTAGGCCTGATCAACCTAATATTGAGGGGGTGATATTCGGAATCACAGCTGGTTATGGACTTTGATAGAAGGACGGGTAAGATGAATTTGAATTGATTGAGGATTAGTCGGATTTGGGAGGAAAGTTCGTGTTAAGCATTTGATTGTAAAAGATTAAGATTTGAATCTGTGGAAGTCGATGAGTGTCGTATAGACATTGATTGGTTAGTTCGTGTGATTACTCCAAGTAGAGGTAGACTAAGTCAAGAGGTTTAATGCCGGAAAAGTATTAAGTAGTTTCTCGGAAGTTATGAAGTCATAGGTTATGTGATTGCTGAGGGGAGTTGTTAGAGACTAAATAAGTTGGATTTAATCATGTTTTAGATGATACCTTGATGGTAGCGAGATTGAGAAGAATTAGCTCTGAACTAGATTGTTATAGTCGAGTTCGAGGAATAAGTTTTGCTAAGCGTTTGATTAATATGTGGAGACATTATAGTCTTAAGAGATGAATTTTCGCTTGAAAAGTGTTGAATTAATGATTAAGTTGGAGAAAGAAAGTTTTAGCATAAGTTGAATACTTGAGGTTGTTGATATGGATTCCAAAGAAATATGCTGAGATTACTAAGTGAGATATACTAAGTTGGATTGAAATCTTAGGGTTAAGATTGAATCTTGAGAGCCGAGAATCGCGTACGAGTAGGAGATCTTATGGTTGTAGGTGTGACAATAGGAGTTGAATCTTAGAAGATTGAAGACCTGAAGGTGAGTTTCGGGTTAAGACCATTGATGTATAATATAAGAGTGATCTTGAAGTAAAGGAATTCTGGGTTGTGTAGAGTGTTAAGGTTGGTTATAAGTTGGTGATCGATTGATGTTGATTATGAGGTTGCGGACATAATGACCATGTGATAAGATTTGAATGATGTTGGCATAATAAGTTGTGAATGTGAAAGCATGACGACACTGGTCAGGTCGTTTGGGTAAGTGAAGGAGTTATAGTTTTTAAGAAACGGATATCCATTTAAGAAGTATTGAAGGATTAAAGGTCATTAGAGGACCAAACTTGGTGAAGGTTTAGGTTTTAAATCTATGAATGTCTGTCTAAGGTGTGTAGGACTCGAAGTTTGTCAGAATTTGATTGAGAGATTAAGAAGTTGAGTGACGAGATGGTGATGGAGTGACAAAAAGGAAAGTGTTAGTATTAAGATGAATACTTGAAGTTGTTATGTTTGGACAAGTTCCTCAGAGTCTAAGAGGGAATGAAACTTTGTTATGGATTTTGATGGTGCACATTACGGGTAACAAGTGAATTTTGCTAAAGTTGAATAAGAATCCTAGGGCTAAGGTTGTCCTAGAGAGCTGAGATTCCTGTACACATAAGAGATTTGGTGGTGTTAGCGGTTACGGTAAGAGTTAAATCTCAGAATGTTGAAGGATCGGATGATAAGATGGCTAGTTAAGTCCCTTGAGGTATAGTTATGATTTAATCTTCTAGAGGATAAGTCTCGATTGGTGCGAAGTGTTAGGGATTTCAGTAAGTGTAAATAGGTTTGAGTGAGGGAAGTTCTAAGGAAGAAGACGATAATAATGGATTGTTAGATATTAAGAAGAGGATTATCTTATAAGTTGTTGATAACTTGATGTTGAAGGGGATAAGATTAGTGAAGGACAAGAAATAAGGACATAAGTCGATTTTTAATTCGAATGGTGACTAAGTAGGAGATTGATTTCATTGTGCGAGTGATGATAGTTACGAAGTTGGATGTGACGTTAATGGACTATTAGATTCCAACGCAATATTTCGTCTAGGAGTTATCGAACGGACAAGTGGAGTTTTGGACTGTAGATGAAGATCACGAGGACGAGTTGAGTATTTACCTTGAGATGACAGAGAGACACCGAGTTTAAGAAGAATTTCGGACGACCGAAAGTAAAGAAGTAAGTGGCTAAGGTTGTGCGACTGCACGGAGTGCCAACCGGTATCATTTCAAGCAGAGATCCGACGCAAAGTGATCGAGCCAGACGACATGAAGTTGAATGATGGTTTGTCTTTTGAGACACCGACAGTTAGCAGTGAGGATAGAAGAGTGAAACAGTTAAGGGAAAAACAGCTTGCTTAAGTAAAGGTTATGAGGAACAATGACACGGGCAATGCTACATGGGAATTGGAAGACCAGATCAAGGAACTGTATTCCGGAATTTTCTCAGAACTCTGAGTTTCGAGGACGAAACTTTCTTTTTGGAGGGGAGTATTGTAAGACCTGGATTTTCAGAACAAGCTAGTTTCCGACTCACGCGTAGAATCAGTGTAAGCGTGACAGGAGTTTGATATTTGAGGAAGATTAATGAAGAAGAAAGTTCAGGAATTGCTTGAGGGATGTTGCGTAGTTGTTTTCGGAGTTAGTGCGAGTCGTCTGCACACTTGCCTTAGGGCGAGCGTGTCCAGAATAGGCTATTTCGCTCTTAAAGCAACGTTTTGAGTGAGATTTCGAACTCTCGGAAAATTTAAAGATTCTCTTTATTTTTCCATCGACCAGCGTTTCATTTCGGAACTCTGGACTGTACGCACGATAGGTTTCACTTTTCGGATGTCCGCCGACGCTAATTTCTTTGCTTCGAAACCCTATTTTCGAGCAATGGATGAAGACTTTTTCTATTCGGGACTTCTAACGAAGATTCCGTCCGCGCTGCCAGATTTGTTTCGACGTTTCCAATCTTTCTTCAGAAGGAAGTTTTGTCGTCCGGCGATCACAGCAAAAAGTAGTTTTTCGGGACAGATTTAACTTACACCGCTTTTGAGATTTTCGATATCGTTTTTCCCATATCATAGATATTTGTTTTGAGTTCTGGATTTCTAACGCCAGAATCTCTCTTAGAATTCCTTGGTGAACGTGCTGCAAAAATCGGAATCGCGAAATTTTCATTTTCCCGCGATTTCACCCGCCTATAAATAGGCGAAAAAGCAAAATATCTTTCATTTTCCTCCATTAGTGGCCCAAATTCGTGGAGAGCAAGGGGGGAGGAGATTTTCGCGAAAACTTGACCAATCTTCGTGCAGTTCGTCCCTACTTCTAGGTATCAAGGTAACTAACACGATTCCTACCTCTGATTGTTGTTTCTGTTGCGTTTCTGAAGTCGTTTCTGTGCTCTAAGTTTTGAGCTTTTTCTAAAATTGTCTGATTTCTCTGATTTCTCGCTTGGGTTATGTTCCTTATGTTCCCCTGAGTCTAAAACCTCTGTCAGTAAACTCTGATTGCGATTCAGTTGTCCAGGATCTGAAAAATTGACTCAAAACTCTTTTTGTCTCACATTTCGAAACTTTATTGTCGTAAAGCTATAATCTGACTTCGTGCCTTTAGGATTTGTTGTCACGGATGTCATGAGGATCGTTGCTGTCAAATCTGTTTTCAGAACTGATAACTTTGAAGTTTTGAGCCTTTATTTTGGACCAAAATGCCCCTGCGTAGTCGTATTTCGACCCGATTGTCCGAAAATTGTTCTGACAGTTTCTTTGCCTTAGTTTTACCCTAAAACTACCTTGTAAACTGGTTTGATCGAAGAAAAAGAGCCGAAGCCCTTTTCTCCTTATGGCCGTGGGTTTTTCCTAAGGGGGGGGGGAGTTTTTCGTTTTCGAAAACTTGTCCTTTCGTGCCCGTTTGTCGTATTCTGAAGCTTTGATGCTTTGTCTATCGTTTATGTATTGTTTTGCGATCGAACTAATCGATTTTGTTTGAATTCTGCTTTGTTTTTCTCCGAGGTTCAGTTGAAGGAACTTTGGAATATTCAGAGCAACTGTTTGAGGACAACCTTGATTTCGAAGCTGGAACAGCTCGAGGTTAGGGCAACTTGCTATATTTAGCTATGATTTCATGATAGGCGTCCATAAACTCGACCTATGCTTTATCTGATGTTGTATATGATGATGATTTCTTGTTATGATTGTTTCATAACTTATGATATTGATGATGTGTTGAATTGAGCGTTTTGACGCAACTTCGGAGTGGAGGTTCATTGATCCGGTGATCTTTGACATTTCGGGTTGGATGAACAAACCTAGGCAAGTCCAAATGTGGGGTTTGAGACTTAGCCATTTGTTGGGATTCGTTGGAATTCCTAGACTTTCCCCGGGAAATGTATTTTGGGTGGTTGATTTTTTGAAACTTAGAATGATAGAGCTTTCGAAAAATAAAGACTTGGGAAACTTAGACTTTGAGAAATAAACTCATAATTTGACTAATTTGAATTGAAATCATTTTTATTAACGTTTCAGCATAGGAGAACTGAAGGGGAAAAATATTTACGAAAGGCGGGGGAAAAGTCGACCTTTGTTGTGGGTTTGGAGAGTTATCGGAATTGGGAAAGCCACTAAGGTGAGCTATGGTGATGATTGAAAGTCACCGAGTACTCTAGTACTCTTGGGAGTGTTGTTCGAGTCGTGCTGTATTGACCGGCACAGACTCTGGGCTTTGTTTGTGGGTTTTGTGGTGGGAGTTGTGTTGTATTGACCGACACTAACTCATGGTTTTGTTGGGATTGGGTTGTGAGCTAAACACTTCCGTGGTAAGGGCGATTCGTTGTTTGGCTAACCATATTGCATCAATCGGGTGAATAACGGGAATGGTTCACCTGTGCATATCATATGGTGAATAACGGGAATGGTTCACCAAGGATGAATAACGGGAATGGTTCATCCAGGATGGATAACGGGAATGGTCCATCCATAGTGAAGAACGGGAAGCTTCACTGAGGCGTGAGACTTCGTGAAAGCATGGAACTTCACTGAAGCGTGAGACTTCGTGAAAGTGAGTAAGCTTCACTGAGGCGTGAGACTTCGTGAAAGCAGAAACTTCACTGAGGCGGGAGACCTCGTGGAGACGGGAACCTTCGCTGAAGCGGGAGACTTTGCGAAGGCGTACACCTTTGCTGAAGCGGGAGACTTTGCGGAGGCGTGCAACTTCACTGAAGCGTGAGACTTCGAGAAGGTATGGAACTTCATTGAAGCGGGAGACTTCATGAAGGCGCGAAACTTCACTGAAGCGTGAGACTTCGTGAATGCGTGAAAATTCACTGAAGCGTGAGACTTCGTGAATGTGTGAGATTTCACTGAAGCGTGAGACTTCGTGAAAGCCTAAGACCCCATTGAAGCGTGAGACTTCATGGAAGCGTGAGATTTCATCGTCGTTTACCCTAGGGCAACGACAGGGAACATTGGTTTAGTTGGATACGTGTGTGTTGGGAGGACGATACATTGTTTGACTAACCTTATCACCTAACTTCCTATGTTGAGATTATGATGATTTGATGTTGATGAACATCGTTAGGTATTAATGATTGAACTGTGTAGGAGATTCGAGAACATGCTATGTATATACCTTAGAGTAGGCAATACATAACTTATATGTATATATATACAACATATGTATATATCCCCTTTATCACAAGTTGATTGTATATCTATTGTATTCTGTAAGTTGACCCTAGCGCCTTGGCTTTGTTTGTATGTTTGTGTTTGGGCGGTCGGCCTGCTGCCAGGCGTCTGTCAGCCGGTTCGTGATGATTCGTTGTGCGGGAAAGACCCGGAGCGGAACGACTATTACTAAAGCTTTCGACGAGGACCCGGACTTCATGCCTGATCGAGGGAGGGTCGATGATAGTAGTGTGGGGTATGGGTGGTTAGAGTCTTTTGGAGTTGGTTGTTACTGTAATAGCTCTGATTCGTTTTGCTTTTGGGACAGGGTAGGTTCCCGATGCATGGCTTTTTGTGTGGTTCTCTTACGGAGGGATCACAGTGAGTCAGTCGGACCATAGGGGTCTTTGCTTAGGCCATTTTGAGGCCGACTTTCTCCTAGTGGTTTGTAATTATACTTTTTCTCACTCACACTTCTGGATCTGTAAATATTTGCCTACGGGCACACTACTTTGGAGTCACCGCGAGTGTGTGTGACATGGAAGTGCAGCTGAGGCTGTACATGTTTATATTTGATGTATATCGGTTAGTTTAGTAGTTGGGTTTTGTCTTTACTTCCTTATCGTTTTGATTTAAAGGAAAGAAAACGAAAAAAATTACCTGTTTTCCGCGTAAAGATTATTTTTTGTTACTAAAGTGACACCTGGAAATCGGGGTGTTACACAGAGGATCAGGAGGTATTCGCCGACTGAAATTGAAGGCATACACAAGTATTTTTATAACTTCGTATATTAAGAGAACATATTGAGTACCCTCTCTGGAAGCTAAATATTTGCATGTGCTTGACAATTTTTTCAGGAATATATACGAGATGGCATTGACTGGGCTAAAGTTGAATTATACCTGTACCCTTCCTTGGATGCTGTCATTTCGGTTCAAACTGATTTACGGAAGGCACACTTCCATTAGCAATGGATTCACTCTTCTCCTTATCTCTCCATGTGGATAATGATGTCTTATGCTTGATTGTGTTGTGTTTATTAGGGTTTCATTTCGATTACATTTCAAATTTGTTGTTTTGTATTTGATTTAGGTTTGAAATTGATATTGTTAACTTATAATTTTTATTTCAGATCTTTCTCTCTTTGAATGCTGCAATTTAAGATTTGGATTTGTGGGAGATGGTGATTCCGGTGTTGTGTTGCAGGTTTTGGATGCATGTGTCGATCATAAGATGCGTTCAGTCTCTCATACAATACTTTCTTGATTCTTCACTCTACTCCACCCTCACAACATCGATTCTCAGAATTGAAGGGAATATGAAGAACACCTCTGTCCAAGCATAGTTGCCTATGCTACAGTCCCCGGAAAAGAAGCAGGTACCACCAGTATAAATAATAATGCTAGGAAATCATCTTGCTCCTGTTCAGGTTTCTATTTGTCTATTCGCTTTGTGTATTATTCCTAATCTAAAGAAATTAAAGCTAGGAAATTCCAGAAAAATTTTGTTATAGATGCATGTGTCTCTTAGTTGGATAGTGAGTCTAAATTTTAGATGTTAATGTCCTATAATGATAATTCCTATGATTTCCATCTCAGCTTACATCGTCTTGTGACTTAAATCATAAATAGGTATTGATTTTGCAGCAATATATTTTCTAAATTTGGATAATTTTCATATAAATAGGTAACTTTTGTTTGTAATCAATGTATGGTATTGGTGAAATTTAAACCGTGCATTTTTTATTTTTCTATTGAGGGGCTTGTGTAGGGTGTCCTGCAGGTGAAGAAGGAGTATCCGATTCATTTTCTTTTCTTCTTTTCTTTACCTTTATTGTCTTAATTTCTTATCATGAGCTCATGTGCGTCTATATGCTCAAGTCGGTGTATATTGCTCATGTTTGTTCAATGTTTATGTTATTGTTTAGGTTTTCATTTGTCACCACTAGCCAATAATATGAGAAAACTGATGTGTGTGTTCTCTAAAACCACACAAGAAACTGTTAATTGCATTTCATTCTTAAGTACTTTTTCTGATAATATAGTATGTCGGTGTATATCTGCATAGCATGTTGATTTCACTAATCTTGTAGGTAACATGTATATGCAGGTAGCTTGTACCATCCACTTCACAAGTGACAAGAAGAACCAAATTAACACCATCTTCTTTTAATGTGACAAAGTAATGTGAGAAAGTCTTGATTTGATCATTTATGTGAATGACAACTTCAAAGGCCATCTCTGTTTCTTAATGTAAGAACTGCACATTCTCTTTTTGCTTCCCTTTTCTTTTCAAATAGTTAGAATTAGAATGAACTAATGTTGTTAAGCTCATTTTATTAGCTTTCAATTTTTCTTTTTAATTTGGTTTTAGTTTAAATATGTACTTAGTTATCTATTATGTGAATAAAGGATGATTTGTTGTAATCATGGAAAATCAATCGTTATTCTTTTTTGTTCGTGTCCATTTTATTCTATATTCCTTTATGAAATGCTGACATGGGCTCACCAGTATAGTATAATAGTCCTTGCTTCTATTGTAATACCTGTTGTTGGACAGTGAACACCAAGGTGGACATGTGCTTCAATGTTAAAAATGCATATTGGCTAAGTGACGGGTGAAGGTATGAAAAACGGTAGAAAGGGGGGTTTGAATAACGTTTTCAGTACAAAACTACCACCTTAAAGATTTTGACAAATCTTTCGAGAACTTAAATGCTAAAGATAAGAGATAGAAAAGCACACAAGGATTTTATCCTGGTTCACTTGATAAATCACTCAAGCTACTCCAGTCCACCCGTTAAGGTGATTTCTTCCTTCTTAGAATGAAGGCAATCCACTAATCAGGTAAGAGTTACAACTGCACTTGAAACCTACAAGTGACTAACAATTACACTGACTTAGCTCACACTAAGATTCACTCTCTTAGTCTTCTCTAGGATCCGATCAACCTTGATCTCCTAAAGGAACTACCACTAAGATTCACTCTCTTAGTCTTCTTAAGGATACTGACCTACCCGGTCCCTTAAGGAAAATCAAACAACTGTTTGAGGTTGGTGTTTACAAAGGTTTGCTTCTAAATAAGCTGAGTGTAAACTAAATAAATTACAAGATGAAAGAAAGCTTAGAATATTTTTGAATATGTCTTGCGCGTGTGTATTGCTTCTTGCTAGTTTCTTCTCGCCGCTTCTTTCAATCTTCAGCCTCTATATATACTCCAAGGATTAGGGTTGAGCGTTGCATGGGAAATGCTACCGTTGGAGGGCAGTTCTGGAAAATCCAGCTTCTGCTGTGGCTGAGAACGTTAGGTAGGTCGTCAGGAAGGTACACTTGCTTTTGTACTTGGATAGCGACTTGACCTTTTAACCTAGGAGACTTCTGATCAGAGGAATACTTCATATTGGAACTTGTGAAGCCGGTTGATCAGAGTCAGAGGGAAAGCACAGATCCTCTGACCATTGTATCTTCTGATTCTGAACTCAGAGGGAAGAACATGGCCTTTAGAGTTTCTTGCTTCTGGATTTCAGAGTTTCCACTATTCAGCTTCTGGATCTTCAGAGTCTTCTACACCATCAGAACATCTGAACCTTCAGTGTTTCTTGGTTATCAGAACTTCTGGATCTTCAGAGCTTCTAGCGACTGAGTCCACATCAGAGTTTGTATAGCTTCAGAACTTCTGAAGCTTTTCCACTGTTCATACTGAACATGGTGAATGCGAAAGCGTTGCTTGGGTCACTCTTTATACACAGTGCTTCTGATTTGTGTGAGATTGAGTTGAGGTCAGAGCCTGTAAATAGCACACTCAGAAAAACACGTTAGAGTACCACAATTGTTCATATCAAAAGGTTAACTTGTAATCATCAAAACATAGAGTTGTACTACTAGATCAAAACTTGATCTTACAATCTCCCCCTTTTTGATGATGACAAAACTAAGATTTTTGATGAACAATTCTTAAACAATAAACTGAATTCACTCAGAGTTTAGAGATATAGAATAAGACTTATCCTGATGTGAATAGTTTATCTTGCTCATTCTGAATTCAAGTCACTGCTTGATTCTGAGCTTAGCTCCCCCTGAATCTAATACTTGATGAAAACGTTAGTAAAGTCTAGATTCTGAGCTAAAACATATAAGAGTTCAGAGTGAAAAGCTTATGACATAGATGAAAAACGAATAATCAGAGCGCATAAGTGATCAGAGTCATGGACAAGGTATCAGAGTCTTGGGTATCAGAGTCAACTTAGAATCACTTCAGAAGAAGTGAAATGTATTCCTTGTATTTGCCCAGTGACACATCTATGGTCATGAAGGTGGAACTCTTAAAATCTCCAAAAGAAAAATAAGTCACACTAACACATCTTACACATCAAAAACTGGGTTTACTCCCCCTTTTTGTCATAAGCAAAAAGCTTGGGGTGTGAAAAACTTAGCTTGAAGTACAAGGTACTCCCCCTTAGAGAAGGTCTAAGTTTAAAGAAAATGAAAACGATGTAAGAATCAGAGTTAGGCGAAAATAAATAGAAGAGTTAATGCAAGGGATGAACGTTTACCACCGGTCAAGTGAGTAAATAGAAGGGTCAGTTACCAAGAACTTAACCTCGAGAAACTGTAATAGCATTAACTTTCAGAGAGAAAGTGAAGCCTATAAAGAGCGTTGGAGAGAAAGGTAAGCTTCACACCTCGAATAATTTTCAGTAAGAAAAAAAATGACATCATACAGAATGGCATTAGAAGAGCTCAGAAGGAAGGCTTTTGAGGAAGATATGTTCCTCAATATTAGGCATCCCGATGGTACAAAGACCATACAAGAGCTGACGAAGACACTGCTGGAAGAAGATCTTGGTCCAGAGATGGAGAAAGATCTGAAGGAGTTCCTCTGCTTCGTGGAGGAGATTCAGGAGCTTTGCCAGCGGGAGCTGAATCTGCTGGAAGAGAAGGAGACTGTGGAAAAGAGACTCAAGACGACAGAAGATAGTCTAGAGAGAGATGAGCTGAGCATCAAACTCGGCAACATAGAGTATACACTGGATCGTCTGGAGAAGGAAAGAGTGGAGCAGCGCCAAGAATGCAGAAGAATGAGGAAGGATCCTCCATTCTAGAGGTAGGGAATAATGTATGATGTAAAGAATGTGATGTAAACATAGAACAATTATGAATAAAACAAGTTTTGCAAACATATGTGACACAAATATATATAGATATATGCATATAGAATCACAAACGAATAAGTAAATAAAAAAGAAACAGAGTTTAACAAAAAGGAAAACAAAGTAAACGAAAGAAGAAAAAGAAGAGATCCTAAGACTAAGGTTTGTCAGTGCGTCGCAGAAGTTCCATCATCATTTGCTTCATCTCAATCAGCATGGATTCATGAGTGTCAAGACGTTGTTCCATGATGTCGAGTCTGGATGAGCTTGTCTGAGTAGAGCTGGAAGGAACGTTCTGAGCAGCTTGAGGTTCTGGAATGGAAGCAGAAGCAGCAGGAGAAAACACAACTGGTGCAAGTCGCTCTGCCTCAGCCTCAGCTTCAAGACGCTCTGCCTCAAGTCTGGCTTGTTCAGCCTGAGCTGCTGCTTGACGTGCAGCTTCTTCTTCTTGTTCTTTCTTTCTCTTGGCTTCTTCAATAGCTTCAAGAAGCTTAGTTCTCTGTTCTAGTTCGTGAAGAGCCACCCGTCTAGCAAACCTTTGCTTGGCAGCCTCAATCCTCTGACTTCCCTCTGCATGCAGGAGCTGCAACATGATTGGAAACTGAGCCACTAGCCAAGTGCTCAAATTGTTCCACTCATCAGCCACATGTTCAGCATTCTCACTGAGATCAGTCTGACCGTGCACATTGCGGAGCCTCAAGGAGGCTTCATGATAGAAAATATTGATGCACTCAGAGAGAGATGTGGGTTGGAGGTGAGTATAGGGAATGATGGAGAGGTTGGTTTCAGGAAAGGCTGGGTGATTGCTGCTATGAGCTTCAGAGGCACCTTGTGGAGAACCAATGTGAAACATGGGAGCATGGGGTTCAGAGGTTCCAAGGTGTGGGTCTGAAGTTTCAACCAGAGGGTGAGGTGATCTAACCGAGGATTGGTTAGACACTGATTGTTCAGGTTCAGGGTCTGGTTGAATGGGCTCTTGTTGGTCAGGGACAGGATGAGCTTGTTGAACTAAGGGGTCTGCCTCTTGGATAGGATTGGCCAAGATAGGTTCATCTGGGTCAACTAGACGTTCAGGTCTAGGGCCAGGATATTGCCTAGGGCTTGGACAGGTAAGGTAATATTCTTCCAAGGCAGATACCTTTTCTTTTCTAACCTCCATGAATTTTCTAATTGATTCAGAGGTATTGGAGGGAGGAGAGTCAATGACATTGGTTGGGAAGGATACAGGTGTGAAGGCTGATGAAGAGTCTGTATCCGTGGTTCTGACAGCAGGACGTGCTGATGCTCTGGGAGCAGGGTGATCAGACGTTCTGGGTTGTGGTTCTGTTTGGTTGGGCTCGGGTTGGTCATGGATGATGGGTTCAGAAGGTAATGGGTCGTATGGAATGGTAAGGAGAGAGGTTGGATCTTCTGACCCAGAGGTTTGGGTCTGAAGCAAATTCCAGAGAGGTGCTTCAGTAGGAGAAGGTTGAAAGAAGGAAGATCTTGGGGAATGTGGTGGAGTGGTGGTTTGTGCGGCTGGCTGGGATTCAGGAATAGGAGTGAGGGGATTTGAGGAGTGTTGAAGTAAGGCAGAAATAGGAAGTGCATCAAATAAATTCAAATCATCATCAGAAGCAAGTGCAGGCTTACTTGTATGTGCTGATGATCGAGTCACTCTGGCAGGAGGTTCAGTCCTTCTGACCACTGCAGCAGCTGGTTCCACCCGAGTAGGCTTCACCACGATTCTGACCTTCTTCTGCTTCTTCTTTGGAGGACCATCCTCACTATCATCACCATCATCATCATCAGGCTTGCTCTTCGGCTTCTTGACTAGAGGGACATCAGATTCCTCTGAGGATTCGTCCAGAACCATCTTCCTCTTGGTTTTCTTCTTGGGAGGAGAAGGAAACTGGTGCTGGTGGAAGTCTGCTGACAAAATCATCAAGGTCAATCTCGAATCCTTGAGCCCTGAGGTCTTCAACATAGCATCTGATGGCGTCAGGATGGTCTGCTTGAGTCCACAGAGGGTAGTCATTCAGAGGCATTCTTCTTCCTCTGATCTCAGAAGATGTGTCTTCATGAGCAGGAGCAATCTTCTTCTGGATTAAGCCCATCTTCTTCAAGGAGTTTGCAGTGAAGACATCACTGACAATTGTGCTTAAATCCTCTGTGCAACCAGCATCGATCAAATCTTGCACCAAGTTGCTTTCAATGAGAAAGTCTGAGAGCAGCCTCCCAAAAGGGATATATTTGATTGCAGACTTGATGGAGGCGGTGGTGCGAGACTTCCGGATGCATTCCTTTAAGTAGGAGAACAGGAAGTAGGGAAGGCAGATCTTCTCCTTGTTCTGAATGAAGAACAACATCGCCTTCTGGTTGAAGTTGATGTAGTCTGGAGAACTGCCCTTCGGTCTCTGGTTTATGCAGTTGAGCAGGATCTTGTGCCAGATTCTCAGTTTGGGGTGAAGGTCCATCACCTTGTAACTCGTCTTGCCCGGTTTGAAAGTGGTGTACAGGGCCTTGTTGACGATGTCCTTGGTGCTGGGTTTCAGCTTGGATTCCGTCAGTTGGAACCGATACCCATAAGCAGTTTCTGCTCCTAGCAGATTCACGAATGACTTCTCAGTGATGATGATCTTCCTGCCAAGAATGTGAGAGACCACCTGAGTGTCATCGCAGTCTGCGTGCTTCCAGAATTCCTTTACCAATTTCTCATACACCGGTCCTCGAAGACGATTGAAGTAGTTTCCCCAACCTTGAGCTTGGACTTCAGGACGAAGATCAAACCCATTTGCAGCCAAGTTGTCGAGGTTGAATCTCCATTCTGCCAGGACTTGGAGTTCCTCAGGAGGAAATACACAGTGAACGACACAGCCCCGTTCTGCAATAGGAACAACCTGCTCTTGAGCTTGAACTTGTTCTTGTGCCGGGTTCTCAGAGCCTCGTTGACCCGTTGCCAAACCGACTACCATGTGAGGGAACTGAGGTGCATCTGCAGTAGATCTTCTGGTTTGTCTCACCATTTTGAAGAGGTTGAAGGTTTGAGGTAGAAGATGAAGTTTGAAGGATGAAGAGAGATCGAGAGAGAAATCAAGAAGGATGCGGTTTTGAAAAGCAGAGAGTGCGAGAGTGAAAACCGGAAGTGAGAGAGAACGTGTGTGTATAGTGGGTTTTATCAAATAACCGTTGTTGATTCAAAAAGCACTTTAAGATCAACGGTTGAAAATTAAAGATAGATAGTAACAGTAAAATACACAATCACACACAGGAGATAAGCATATCTACACGCAATCATAACAGACTGTCACACGGGCACAAGGAACTATGCATCAGAAATTCTGACGCACGTGTTGTTGTCTCAGCTTCAGAGTCAGTACCAGTGGGCACACACACTCTGATTGAGTTACCTTCTGGACTAGACATCTTCTGATCAAGATGTATCATAGTCAGAGGTTCTGATCCATCTTCACTCTGGACAAAAGTCCATGTTTAGATTTTTCAGAATAAAATTAAATCTATCTTCAGCTAAGGGCTTTGTAAAGATATCTGCCCATTGATGGTCAGTATCAACAAACTTCAGAAGAAGTACGCCCTTCTGTACATAATCTCTAATAAAATGATACTTTACCTCAATGTGCTTTGCCCTTGAATGCAAGATAGGATTCTTACTCAATGAGATTGCAGCAGTGTTATCACAATAGATTGGGATATTGCTCTCAAGGATCTGATAATCCTCCAGCTGATGTTTCATCCAGAGCATCTGAGTGCTGCATATTGCTGCTGAGATATATTCTGCCTCTGCAGTTGATAGTGCAATGGTTGATTGCCTCTTGCTTGCCCATGAGACTAGATTGCTTCCCAGAAATTGACAATTTCCAGAAGTAGTTTTTCTCTCTGTTCTATCTCCAGCATAATCAGCATCACAATAACCTGAAAGCTTATACTCTGATGTTTTCTTATACATCAAGCCAAGGTTAGTGGTGCCTTTCAGATACCTTAGGATCCTCTTAACAGCAGTTAAGTGAGTTTCCCTTGGATCTGATTGGAAACGAGCACATAAATGAACACTAAATAATATGTCTGGCCTAGATGCAGTTAAGTATAGAAGTGAACCTATCATGCCACGATAGAGCTTCTGACATACTTTACCACTTTTATCTTCTTTCTCCAAAATGCATGTAGGATGCATTGGAGTCTTGGCCACTGTAGATTCCAGCATATTGAACTTCTTCAGAAGTTCTTTAGTGTACTTGCTCTGATGGATATATGTTCCTTCTGGTGTTTGATCAACTTGTATTCCCAGAAAGTACTTTAATTCTCCCATCATACTCATCTCAAATTCAGCCTGCATCATCTCAGAAAATTCTTTGCATAGAGATTGATTAGCAGAACCAAATATAATATCATCAACATAAATTTGCACAATTAAGATATCATCTTTATAAGTCTTGCAAAAAAGAGTTGTATCTACTTTACCCCTTACAAACTCATTCTCCAGAAGGAATGAGCTAAGTCTCTCATACCATGCTCTGGGAGCTTGCTTCAGACCGTAGAGTGATTTCTTCAATTTGAACACATGGTCTGGTTTCTTTTCATCTTCAAAACCTGGGGGTTGATGAACATAGACTTCCTCTGAGATATAACCATTTAGGAAGGCACTCTTTACGTCCATCTGATGTAGAACTATGCTGTGATTTACTGAGAAGGAGATCAACAGTCTAATTGCCTCCAGTCTTGCTACCGGAGCAAATGTTTCAGTGTAGTCTATTCCTTCCTGCTGGCTGTAGCCTTGAGCAACTAGCCTTGCCTTGTTTCTGACTACATCTCCTTTCTCCTTAGGATGAGCTGCAGTGATTCTGCTCTTCTTCAGAGTTTGTGAGTTAGAGGGACCAGCTTCTCCTCTGGTTCATCTTCCTCTGGCTCAACTTCCTCTGGAGCTTTGCCTTTGTCAGAAACATTAATGCTTAAATCTGCAAACTTTTCAACTAGCTTTGACTGGTCAGAGTCAAGCTTATCATCAAATCTAACATGAATAGATTCTTCAATAGTCTTAGCATCAGTATTATAAAATCTAAAACCTTTAGATCTATCAGAATAACCAAGTAATAGACACTTAGAAGACTTAGCATCAAATTTATGCAATCTATCCTTAGTATTGAGAACATAACAAACACAGCCAAAAGGATGAAAATAAGAAATGTTGGGTTTTATGTTCTTCCACAATTCATAAGGAGTCTTATTCAGAATTGGTCTCACAGAGATTCTGTTCTGAATGTAACATGCTGTATTTACTGCCTCTGCCCAAAAGTGCTTAGCCATGCCAGTTTCTTGGAGCATGGTTCTAGCCATCTCCTGAAGAGTTCTGTTCTTCCTCTCAACAACACCATTTTGTTGAGGAGTTCTGGGACAAGAGAAATCATGTGCAATTCCATAGGAATCAAACAGACTCTCAAACTTGTCATTCTCAAACTCTCCACCATGGTCACTTCTGACACGCACAATCCTACAAGCCTTCTCGTTTTGCACTTGAGCAATGAAGGTAGAGAACACAGCATGAGACTCATCCTTGCGGGTTAGAAACTTTACCCATGTCCAGCGGCTATAGTCATCAACGATAACCATCCCATATCTCTTGCCACCTATAGACTCAGTTTTCACTGGTCCAAAAAGGTCGATATGCAGAAGTTCCAACGGCCTTGAGGTTGAGACAACATTCTTTGCCTTGAAAGGGACTTTTGTGAATTTGCCTTTCTGACATGCTTCACAAAGAGCGTCTGAAGCGAACTTCAGATTGGGTAAGCCCCTGACAAGGTTTAGCTTGCTCAGCTGAGAAATCTTTCTCATACTGGCATGCCCTAACCGTCTATGCCATACCCACTGCTCTTCATTAACAGACAGAAGGCACTTCACATTCTGAGCCTCCAACTCAGATAATCTGATCTTATAAATGTTGTTCTTCCTCTTGCTGTTAAACAGAACAGAGCCATCGATTTGACTTACAGCCCGGCAGGACTTTTGATTGAATATAACATCATAACCCTTGTCAGCTAATTGACTTATAGACAATAAGTTATGTGTTAAACCGTCTACCAATAAAACATTATCAATGCATGGACTACTATCTACACAAATAGTACCAGTACCAACAATTTTACCCTTTTCATTTCCTCCGAAGCCAACTTCGCCTCCAGGCTTAAGTTTCAGCTCTCGGAACATACGCTTTTCTCCCGTCATGTGACGCGAGCATCCACTGTCCAGATACCATGATTGGTGTTTCAGTGGAGCTATCAAGGATATCTGCAACATAGATGATCTTGTCCTTAGGTACCCACTTTCTGGGTCCTCTTTTGTTAGTTACCCCAGAGGTTCTGATCACCTTGGGTGTCTCAACATAATATTTTAAAGGAATATTTGCATGATATTTAGTCATAGAGAAAGATCCCTTTTTAAGAGGATGTTTAGCAACTTTAGCAGGTACAGGATCAGGCAATATGGTACCAGAGGGAACAAAGCATTCATACAAGGATTTAGCTTTAGACACAGAAGGCTCATTTCTAATTGGTTTAGAATAGCCAATGCCATGCATTCCATTTCTGCTTACGCCATAGATCATTGAAGCCATTAAGCTTCTATCTACGCTTTTAGCCAGGAATCTTTGAAAAGATTTTTCATACTTAGATTCATGCTTACTATCAGAGGCATCGCAGGCAATAACTTCTTCTAACTTAGCAATTTGATTCTTAAGCACAGAGTTAGAATTAACTAAAGCATGGTTATCATTTTTCAAATCAGATATGATTTTCTCATGTTCAGAAGGAGTTTTAGAAACAGCAGATAAGTTCTTTTTTAGCTTCTTATGCTTAGACAACAAGGAGTTATACTTATCCATGATATCAGACAAAGCATGTTTCAGTTCAGAGGTAGAGAAGGAAGCAAATACCTCATTTTCATCGTCAGAGTCTGGATCTCCTTCTGATTCTGAGTCAGAGTCAACAGCTTCCTTTGACTCTGCTCCTTTGTCTTTGACAATGGCCATGAGTCCTTGGACTTCACCATCAGAGTCAACATCCTCTGACTCTGATTCATCGAATGTCACCATCAGACTCTTCTTGGTCTTGAAGTGCTTCTTTGGCTTCTTGTCTTTCTTCAACTTTGGACAATCACTTTTGTAGTGCCCAGATTCTTTGCACTCAAAGCATGTGACTTCCCTGATTGAAGACTTCTTCTGGCCTGAGGACTCATACTTGCCTTTTGCCTTTCCAGAGCCTTTGAGCTTGCTCTGCCTGTGCTTCCAGATGCGGTTGAGTCTCTTGGAGATCAGAGTCAGCTCATCTTCACCAGAATCTTCTGATGCTTCTTCAGATTCTTCTTCCTCAGCTTGAAGAGCCTTTGACTTCTCAACCTTAGCCTTTTCAGATTTGGATTTCAAGGCTATGGACTTTTTCCTCAGATCTTGCATCTCTGAGCGTTTCAGCTCATGGCATTTCAAAATGCTGATGAGTTCTTCTAAACTCATATTCTCAACGTCTCTCGTGAGCTCTATTGAAGTCACCAAAGGCATCCAACTTTCAGGAAGACACCTGATGACCCTTATGACATGATCTTTTGTTGTGTAGCTCTTGTTGAGAGGACGTATGCCAGCTACAAGCAGTTGAAATCTGGAGAACATTTCTTCAATGGACTCATTTGGCTCCATGATGAAGGATTCATACTTTTGGATCAAAGACAATGCCTTTGATTCTTTGACTTTCTTGTTTCCTTCATGAGACATCTTCAGAGAATCAAAAATGCCTTTAGCAAACTCACGATCTGTAATCTTCTGGTACTCCTCATAGGAAATAGCACTTAGAAGAATTGCTCTTGCTTTGTGATGTTGTGAGTACAACTTCTTTTGATCTGCAGTCATCTCTGACCTTGGGATCTTCTTGCCATCTGCATCAACTGGACGCTCGTAGCCATCCACAATAATATCCCAGAGATCTGCATCGAAACCCAGAAAGAAACTTTCCAGTCTATCTTTCCAATATTCGAACCTTTGACCGTCGAACATAGGAGGCTTTGCATTGTAACCATCTCTTTGAGTTTCACTAGTGGTGGCAGCCATTGTTTTTCACACCGGCCCGGATCACTGAACACTGTTAGGTGTGGTAATCAGAACTTGCGCTCTGATACCAATTGAAGGTATGAAAAACGGTAGAAAGGGGGGTTTGAATAACGTTTTCAGTACAAAACTACCACCTTAAAGATTTTGACAAATCTTTCGAGAACTTAAATGCTAAAGATAAGACATAGAAAAGCACACAAGGATTTTATCCTGGTTCACTTGATAAATCACTCAAGCTACTCCAGTCCACCCGTTAAGGTGATTTCTTCCTTCTTAGAATGAAGGCAATCCACTAATCAGGTAAGAGTTACAACTGCACTTGAAACCTACAAGTGACTAACAATTACACTGACTTAGCTCACACTAAGATTCACTCTCTTAGTCTTCTCTAGGATCCGATCAACCTTGATCTCCTAAAGGAACTACCACTAAGATTCACTCTCTTAGTCTTCTTAAGGATACTGACCTACCCGGTCCCTTAAGGAAAATCAAACAACTGTTTGAGGTTGGTGTTTACAAAGGTTTGCTTCTAAATAAGCTGAGTGTAAACTAAATAAATTACAAGATGAAAGAAAGCTTAGAATATTTTTGAATATGTCTTGCGCGTGTGTATTGCTTCTTGCTAGTTTCTTCTCGCCGCTTCTTTCAATCTTCAGCCTCTATATATACTCCAAGGATTAGGGTTGAGCGTTGCATGGGAAATGCTACCGTTGGAGGGCAGTTCTGGAAAATCCAGCTTCTGCTGTGGCTGAGAACGTTAGGTAGGTCGTCAGGAAGGTACACTTGCTTTTGTACTTGGATAGCGACTTGACCTTTTAACCTAGGAGACTTCTGATCAGAGGAATACTTCATATTGGAACTTGTGAAGCCGGTTGATCAGAGTCAGAGGGAAAGCACAGATCCTCTGACCATTGTATCTTCTGATTCTGAACTCAGAGCGAAGAACATGGCCTTTAGAGTTTCTTGCTTCTGGACTTCAGAGTTTCCACTATTCAGCTTCTGGATCTTCAGAGTCTTCTACACCATCAGAACATCTGAACCTTCAGTGTTTCTTGGTTATCAGAACTTCTGGATCTTCAGAGCTTCTAGCGACTGAGTCCACATCAGAGTTTGTATAGCTTCAGAACTTCTGAAGCTTTTCCACTGTTCATACTGAACATGGTGAATGCGAAAGCGTTGCTTGGGTCACTCTTTATACACAGTGCTTCTGATTTGTGTGAGATTGAGTTGAGGTCAGAGCCTGTAAATAGCACACTCAGAAAAACACGTTAGAGTACCACAATTGTTCATATCAAAAGGTTAACTTGTAATCATCAAAACATAGAGTTGTACTACTAGATCAAAACTTGATCTTACAACGGGGTCAGAGAGAAGATTATACAAATGGTTAGTTTGCTGCCACTTATCATTTCTCATCCTTATAAAATCAAATGATTATCTGATTATTTGTTTGATGTAAAACCATTATCTACACTTTCTCCTACATGCTAAACTTTTTGAACTAGTTGATTTATCATATGATATATGCTCATTACTCACAGCTCATCTAGCTTATAGTTTAATTGTTTTGAATTCCTTAGCATGATAAAAACCATATCAAGATGGATGAGGAGCTTGAGATTTCTTCCACCAGAACTAGAAAGCAGAAGTTTGTCTTCTCACAATTGTTGTCTGCTTCCTTCTATATATTGTAAGATTGATCCTTATGCTATCATTTTATCTTCAAGGGTCTTTTATTAAATTCTTTAAAAGCATGCTTAAATTTTTTAACTTGATCGAATTTAGCATTATCAGAATGTGTTTGTTTGATTATTGACCTTATTTAGGTATATATGTTGTTCAATTGTTTGGTATGGCTCTTCTCGGTTATCCATACAAGCAGCTCAATGATGTAAACCATTTGTGCATTTTATTTATGTTATTTACTGGCGGTTTGTTGCTAACCAGTAGGCACAATGAACTGGCAAAAATTCATGTCAATGGCCATCTGATTAAGGTATTACATCAATGAGATGTTACTGTGCTTATATGCTATACCTTGTTTTAGCTTATGTTACTGTGTTATACCTTGTTTTAGTTTGGTGATGTGTATTGATTTTGCAGTCAGCTTTCATAGCTTTTGAAATGTGTACCCTTTCGGTTAAATTATGATCAATATATCTTATTTTTAGAAAAAAAAAATGTTGATCTTTTGGCTGAACAGGTGTGGTAATTAATTCAACCAAAAAAAAAAAAACAAATTACAGCGGTTCCACCACGGAACCGCTGTAATATATATAATCAAATACAGCGGTTACCGCCTGAAACCGCTGTAAAAGAAGACTCAAGTACAGCGGTTATTTTAGAGAACAGCTGTTGTAGGTATGTATTTACAGCGGTTTTATTAAATCAACCGCTGTAAATAATGAGTCTTTTACAGCGGTTAGAACCGCTGTTAAGGCTTTTACAGCGGCAAGATCTACAGCGGTTCTGGACCGCTGAAAACCGCTGTAAAAGGACAAAAAAAACTGCTGTAAAAGCCATTTTTTGGTGTAGTGAATATAATAATGGAAAATGAAGTGCATGTACGTAATAAACACATTCAAATTTAGTTAAATCAAATCCTAGTAAAGATTTCAAAAAAATCCTAATAAAAACATCTTTGTAAACTACAATCGTTGTTGTTGAATATGTCTTTCTTTCATCATCAATTGCAAGAATTTTCAACCTTTGTGTTGCTAGTAACTCTTGAAAGCGCCACACACAATTAGTCGTGACTAAATACTGGTCTTTGAAGGTATATATCTGGATTGGGCGAGACCCCAGGGTCCCTCGCCCAGGAGCGCCAACTTAGGGTGACGAGCGGACCAGGGACTTGGGCCACCTCCCAGGCCCAACCGGCCCATTATGAAGGGTTAGAGGCGTCAAGCCCAACTCCACATCTATAAATAGGGGATGAATGTAACGCCCCGATTTCTCGAGTGTCACACAGTAAACCAAACATCACCATTTTCGTAAAGGATTTTCGTCATTCGATTATCAATCTTTATTTAATGACAAAAGTTCAATTAATGCGAAACTCTTGAAAACTTTACGATATAAATTTGCGGAATAAATAAGACATGCATTTCTGAATAAAATGACTTTATAATAAAAAGAAACCACCATAATTCAAAGTACATAAATGGAAACCTTGGGCTAAAGCCCTACATCAACAGTACATCAAAAACCGGAAAACAAACTGATAAATAATAGTCCAGCACGATGAGTCACTCGACCCCCCAACAAGACAACATCAATCACTCATCGAGCCAACCACACTGTCCACCAGTCCGATACTTCTGACTTCTGGTGCAGCAACCTCCGCATGCTCAGAAGGAGTACTGGAAGTGACTCTAAAGGCGGGACTGGAATGTCGCCAACATGTTGAAGGTATGAAAAACGGTAGAAAGGGGGGGTTTGAATAACGTTTTCAGTACAAAACTTCCACCTTAAAGATTTTGGCAAATCTTTCGAGAACTCTTGCAAAAGATAAGAGATAGAAAAGCACACAAGGATTTTATCCTGGTTCACTTGATAAATCACTCAAGCTACTCCAGTCCACCCGTTAAGGTGATTTCTTCCTTCTTAGAATGAAGGCAATCCACTAATCAGGTAAGAGTTACAACTGCACTTGAAACCTACAAGTGACTAACAATTACACTGACTTAGCTCACACTAAGATTCACTCTCTTAGTCTTCTCTAGGATCCGATCAACCTTGATCTCCTAAAGGAACTACCACTAAGATTCACTCTCTTAGTCTTCTTAAGGATACTGACCTACCCGGTCCCTTAAGGAAAATCAAACAACTGTTTGAGGTTGGTGTTTACAAAGGTTTGCTTCTAAATAAGCTGAGTGTAAACTAAATAAATTACAAGATGAAAGAAAGCTTAGAATATTTTTGAATATGTCTTGCGCGTGTGTATTGCTTCTTGCTAGTTTCTTCTCTCTAGCCGCTTCTTTCAATCTTCAGCCTCTATATATACTCCAAGGATTAGGGTTGAGCGTTGCATGGGAAATGCTACCGTTGGAGGGCAGTTCTGGAAAATCCAGCTTCTGCTGTGGCTGAGAACGTTAGGTAGGTCGTTAGGAAGGTACACTTGCTTTTGTACTTGGATAGCGACTTGACCTTTTAACCTAGGAGACTTCTGATCAGAGGAATACTTCATATTGGAACTTGTGAAGCCGGTTGATCAGAGTCAGAGGGAAAGCACAGATCCTCTGACCATTGTATCTTCTGATTCTGAACTCAGAGGGAAGAACATGGCCTTCAGAGTTTCTTGCTTCTGGACTTCAGAGTTTCCACTATTCAGCTTCTGGATCTTCAGAGTCTTCTACACCATCAGAACATCTGAACCTTCAGTGTTTCTTGGTTATCAGAACTTCTGGATCTTCAGAGCTTCTAGCGACTGAGTCCACATCAGAGTTTGTATAGCTTCAGAACTTCTGAAGCTTTTCCACTGTTCATACTGAACATGGTGAATGCAAAAGCGTTGCTTGGGTTACCCTTTATACACAGTGCTTCTGATTTGTGTGAGATTGAGTTGAGGTCAGAGCCTGTAAATAGCACACTCAGAAAAACACGTTAGAGTACCACAATTGTTCATATCAAAAGGTTAACTTGTAATCATCAAAACATAGAGTTGTACTACTAGATCAAAACTTGATCTTACAATCTCCCCCTTTTTGATGATGACAAAACTAAGATTTTTGATGAACAGTTCTTAAACATTAAACTGAATTCACTCAGAGTTTAGAGATATAGAATAATACTTATCCTGATGTGAATAGTTTATCTTGCTCATTCTGAATTCAAGTCACTGCTTGATTCTGGGCTTAGCTCCCCCTGAATCTAATACTTGATGAAAACGTTAGTAAAGTCTAGATTCTGAGCTAAAACATATAAGAGTTCAGAGTGAAAAGCTTATGACATAGATGAAAAACGAATAATCAGAGCGCATAAGTGATCAGAGTCATGGACAAGGTATCAGAGTCTTGGGTATCAGAGTCAACTTAGAATCACTTCAGAAGAAGTGAAATGTATTCCTTGTATTTGCCCAGTGACACATCTATGGTCATGAAGGTGGAACTCTTAAAATCTCCAAAAGAAAAATAAGTCACACTAACACATCTTACACATCAAAAACTGGGTTTACTCCCCCTTTTTGTCATAAGCAAAAAGCTTGGGGTGTGAAAAACTTAGCTTGAAGTACAAGGTACTCCCCCTTAGAGAAGGGCTAAGTTTAAAGAAAATGAAAACGATGTAAGAATCAGAGTTAGGCGAAAATAAATAGAAGAGTTAATGCAAGGGATGAACGTTTACCACCGGTCAAGTGAGTAAATAGAAGGGTCAGTTACCAAGAACTTAACCTCGAGAAACTGTAATAGCATTAACTTTCAGAGAGAAAGTGAAGCCTATAAAAAGCTTTGGAGAGAAAGGTAAGCTTCACACCTCGAATAATTTTCAGTAAGAAAAAAATGGCATCATACAGAATGGCATTAGAAGAGCTCAGAAGGAAGGCTTTTGAGGAAGATATGTTCCTCAATATTAGGCATCCCGATGGTACAAAGACCATACAAGAGCTGACGAAGACACTGCTGGAAGAAGATCTTGGTCCAGAGATGGAGAAAGATCTGAAGGAGTTCCTCTGCTTCGTGGAGGAGATTCAGGAGCTTTGCCAGCGGGAGCTGAATCTGCTGGAAGAGAAGGAGACTGTGGAAAAGAGACTCAAGACGACAGAAGATAGTCTAGAGAGAGATGAGCTGAGCATCAAACTCGGCAACATAGAGTATACACTGGATCGTCTGGAGAAGGAAAGAGTGGAGCAGCGCCAAGAATGCAGAAGAATGAGGAAGGATCCTCCATTATAGATGTAGGGAATAATGTATGATGGAAAGAATTATGATGTAAACATAGAACAATTATGAATAAAACGAGTTTTGCAAACATATGTGACACAAATATATATAGATATATGCATATAGAATCACAAACGAATAAGTAAATAAAAAAGAAACAGAGTTTAACAAAAAAGAAAACAAAGTAAACGAAAGAAGAAAAAGAAGAGATCCTAAGACTAAGGTTTGTCAGTGCGTCGCAGAAGTTCCATCATCATTTGCTTCATCTCAATCAGCATGGATTCATGAGTGTCAAGACGTTGTTCCATGATGTCGAGTCTGGATGAGCTTGTCTGAGTAGAGCTGGAAGGAACGTTCTGAGCAGCTTGAGGTTCTGGAATGGAAGCTGAAGCAGCAGGAGAAAACACAACTGTGCAAGTCGCTCTGCCTCAGCCTCAGCTTCAAGACGCTCTGCCTCAAGTCTGGCTTGTTCAGCCTGAGCTGCTGCTTGACGTGCAGCTTCTGCTGCTTGCTCTTCCTTTCTCTTGGCTTCTTCAATAGCTTCAAGAAGCTTAGTTCTCTGTTCTAGTTCGTGAAGAGCCACCCTCCTAGCAAGCCTTTGCTTTGCAGCCTCAATGCTCTGACTGCCCTCTGTATGCAGGAGCTGCATCATAATTGGAACTTGAGCCACTAGCCAAGTGCTCAGATTGGTCCACTCATCAGCCACATTGTTAGCATTCTCACTGAGATCAGTCTGACCGTGCACATTGCGGAGCCTCAAAGAGGCTTCATGATAGAAGATATTGATGCACTCAGAGAGAGATGTGGGTTGAAGGTGAGTATAGGGAATTATGGAGAGGTTGGGTTCAGGAGAGGCTGGGTGATTGCTGCTATGGGCTTCAGAGGCACCTTGTGGAGAACCAATGTGAAACATGGGAGCATTGGGTTCAGAGGTTCCAAGGTGTGGGTCTGAAGTTTCAACCAGAGGGTGAGGTGATCTAACCGAGGATTGGTTAGACACTGATTGTTCAGGTTCAGGGTCTGGTTGAATGGGCTCTTGTTGGTCAGGGACAAGATGAGCTTGTTGAACTAAGGGGTCTGCCTCTTGGATAGGATTGGCCAAGATAGGTTCATCTGGGTCAACTAGACGTTCAGGTCTAGGGCCAGGATATTGCCTAGGGCTTGGACAGGTAAGGTAATACTCTTCCAAGGCAGAAACCTTTTCTTTTCTAACCTCCATGAATTTTCTAATTGATTCAGAGGTATTGGAGGGAGGAGAGTCAATGACATTGGTTGGGAAGGATACAGGTGTGAAGGCTGATGAAGAGTCTGTATCCGTGGTTCTGACAGCAGGACGTGCTGATGCTCTGGGAGCAGAGTGATCAGACGTTCTGGGTTGTGGTTCTGTTTGGTTGGGTTCGGGTTGGTCTTGGATGATGGGTTCAGAAGGTAATGGGTCGTATGGAATGGTAAGGAGAGAGGTTGGATCTTCTGACCCAGAGGTTTGGGTCTGAAGCAAATTCCAGAGAGGTGCTTCAGTAGGAGAAGGTTGAAAGAAGGAAGATCTTGGGGAATGTGGTGGAGTGGTGGTTTGTGCGGCTGGCTGGGATTCAGGAATAGGAGTGACGGGATTTGAGGAGTGTTGAAGTAAGGCAGAAATAGGAAGTGCATCAAATAAATTCAAATCATCATCAGAAGCAAGTGCAGGCTTACTTGAATGTGCTGATGATCGAGTCACTCTGGCAGGAGCTTCAGTCCTTCTGACCACTGCAGCAGCTGGTTCCACCCGAGTAGGCTTCACCACAATTCTGACCTTCTTCTGCTTCTTCTTTGGAGGACCATCCTCACTATCATCACCATCATCATCATCAGGCTTGCTCTTCGGTTTCTTGACCAGAGGGACATCAGATTCCTCTGAGGATTCTTCCAGAACCATCTTCCTCTTGGTTTTCTTCTTTGGAGGAGAAGAATACTCTGGAGCTGGCGGTAGTCTGCTGATGAAATCATCAAGGTCAATTTCGAAACCTTGAGCCCTGAGGTCTTCAACATAGCATCTGATGGCTTCAGGATGGTCTGCTTGAGTCCACAGAGGGTAGTCATTCAGAGGCATTCTTCTTCCTCTGATCTCAGAAGATGTGTCTTCATGAGCAGGAGCAATCTTCTTCTGGATTAAGCCCATCTTCTTCAAGGAGTTTGCAGTGAAGACATCACTGACAATTGTGCTTAAATCCTCTGTGCAACCAGCATCGATCAAATCTTGCACCAAGTTGCTTTCAATGAGAAAGTCTGAGAGCAGCCTCCCAAAAGGGATATATTTGATTGCAGACTTGATGGAGGCGGTGGTGCGAGACTTCCGGATGCATTCCTTTAAGTAGGAGAACAGGAAGTAGGGAAGGCAGATCTTCTCCTTGTTCTGAATGAAGAACAGCATCGCCTTCTGGTTGAAGTTGATGTAGTCTGGAGAACTGCCCTTCGGTCTCTGGTTTATGCAGTTGAGCAGGATCTTGTGCCAGATTCTCAGTTTGGGGTGAAGGTCCATCACCTTGTAACTCGTCTTGCCCGGTTTGAAAGTGGTGTACAGGGCCTTGTTGACGATGTCCTTGGTGCTGGGTTTCAGCTTGGATTCCGTCAGTTGGAACCGATACCCATAAGCAGTTTCTGCTCCTAGCAGATTCACGAATGACTTCTCAGTGATGATGATCTTCCTGCCAAGAATGTGAGAGACCACCTGAGTGTCATCGCAGTCTGCATGCTTCCAGAATTCCTTTACCAATTTCTCATACACCGGTCCTCGAAGTCGATTGAAGTAGTTTCCCCAACCTTGAGCTTGGACTTCAGGACGAAGATCAAACCCATTTGCAGCCAAGTTGTCGAGGTTGAATCTCCATTCTGCCAGGACTTGGAGTTCCTCAGGAGGAAATACACAGTGAACGGCACAGCCCCGTTCTGCAATAGGAACAACCTGCTCTTGAGCTTGAACTTGTTCTTGTGCCGGGTTCTCAGAGCCTCGTTGACCCGTTGCCAAACCAACTTCCATGTGAGGGAACTGAGGTGCATCTGCAGTAGATCTTCTGGTTTGTCTCACCATTTTGAAGAGGTTGAAGGTTTGAGGTAGAAGATGAAGTTTGAAGGATGAAGAGAGATCGAGAGAGAAATCAAGAAGGAGGCGGTTTTGAAAAGCAGAGAGTGCGAGAGTGAAAACCGGAAGTGAGAGAGAACGTGTGCGTATAGTGGGTTTTATCAAATAACCGTTGTTGATTCAAAAAGCACTTTAAGATCAACGGTTGAAAATTAAAGATAGATAGTAACAGTAAAATACACAATCACACACAGGAGATAAGCATATCTACACGCAATCATAACAGACTGTCACACGGGCACAAGGAACTATGCATCAGAAATTCTGACGCACGTGTTGTTGTCTCAGCTTCAGAGTCAGTACCAGTGGGCACACACACTCTGATTGAGTTACCTTCTGGACTAGACATCTTCTGATCAAGAAGTATCATAGTCAGAGGTTCTGATCCATCTTCACTCTGGACAAAAGTCCATGTTTAGATTTTTCAGAATAAAATTAAATCTATCTTCAGCTAAGGGCTTTGTAAAGATATCTGCCCATTGATGGTCAGTATCAACAAACTTCAGAAGAAGTACGCCCTTCTGTACATAATCTCTAATAAAATGATACTTTACCTCAATGTGCTTTGCCCTTGAATGCAAGATAGGATTCTTACTCAATGAGATTGCAGCAGTGTTATCACAATAGATTGGGATATTGCTCTCAAGGATCTGATAATCCTCCAGCTGATGTTTCATCCAGAGCATCTGAGTGTTGCATATTGCTGCTGAGATATATTCTGCCTCTGCAGTTGATAGTGCAATGGTTGATTGCCTCTTGCTTGCCCATGAGACTAGATTGCTTCCCAGAAATTGACAATTTCCAGAAGTACTTTTTCTCTCTGTTCTATCTCCAGCATAATCAGCATCACAATAACCTGAAAGCTTATACTCTGATGTTTTCTTATACATCAAGCCAAGGTTAGTGGTGCCTTTCAAATACCTTAGGATCCTCTTAACAGCAGTTAAGTGGGTTTCCCTTGGATCTGATTGGAAACGAGCACATAAGTGAACACTAAATAATATGTCTGGCCTAGATGCAGTTAAGTATAGAAGTGAACCTATCATTCCACGATAGAGCTTCTGACATACTTTACCACTTTTATCTTCTTTCTCCAAAATGCATGTAGGATGCATTGGAGTCTTGGCCACTGTAGATTCCAGCATATTGAACTTCTTCAGAAGTTCTTTAGTGTACTTGCTCTGATGTATATATGTTCCTTCTGGTGTTTGATCAACTTGTATTCCCAGAAAGTACTTTAATTCTCCCATCATACTCATCTCAAATTCAGCCTGCATCATCTCAGAAAATTCTTTGCATAGAGATTGATTAGCAGAACCAAATATAATATCATCAACATAAATTTGCACAATTAAGATATCATCTTTATAAGTCTTGCAAAAAAAGAGTTGTATCTACTTTACCCCTTACAAACTCATTCTCCAGAAGGAATGAGCTAAGTCTCTCATACCATGCTCTGGGAGCTTGCTTCAGACCGTAGAGTGATTTCTTCAATTTGAACACATGGTCTGGTTTCTTTTCATCTTCAAAACCTGGGGGTTGATGAACATAGACTTCCTCTGAGATATAACCATTTAGGAAGGCACTCTTTACGTCCATCTGATGTAGAATTATGTTGTGATTTACTGAGAAAGAAATCAATAGTCTGATTGCCTCCAGTCTTGCTACTGGAGCAAATGTTTCAGTGTAGTCTATTCCTTCCTGCTGGCTGTAGCCTTGAGCAACTAGCCTTGCCTTGTTTCTGAATACATCTCCTTTCTCATTTAGCTTGTTTCTGAATACCCATTTCGTTCCAATAACATGGACATTCTCAGGCTTCTTCACTAAGCTCCAAACATCGTTCTTGGAGAATTGATTCAATTCTTCTTCCATGGCCAGAATCCAATCCTTGTCCTGAAGAGCTTCATCTATGGACTTGGGTTCAATTAAGGACACCAATCCTTTCAGACTCAGCAAGGTCTCTTCAGAGGGTCTGAAGGCAGATCTGGTTCTGACTGGTTCATCTTTGTTGCCCAGAATCAATTCCTTAGGATGAGCTGCAGTGATTCTGCTCTTCTTCAGAGTTTGTGAGTTAGAGGGACCAGCTTCTCCTCTGGTTCATCTTCCTCTGGCTCAACTTCCTCTGGAGCTTTGCCTTTGTCAGAAACATTAATGCTTAAATCTGCAAACTTTTCAACTAGCTTTGACTGGTCAGAGTCAAGCTTATCATCAAATCTAACATGAATAGATTCTTCAATAGTCTTAGCATCAGTATTATAAAATCTAAAACCTTTAGATCTATCAGAATAACCAAGTAATAGACACTTAGAAGACTTAGCATCAAATTTATGCAATCTATCCTTAGTATTGAGAACATAACAAACACAGCCAAAAGGATGAAAATAAGAAATGTTGGGTTTTATGTTCTTCCACAATTCATAAGGAGTCTTATTCAGAATTGGTCTCACAGAGATTCTGTTCTGAATGTAACATGCTGTATTTACTGCCTCTGCCCAAAAGTGCTTAGCCATGCCAGTTTCTTGGAGCATGGTTCTAGCCATCTCCTGAAGAGTTCTGTTCTTCCTCTCAACAACACCATTTTGTTGAGGAGTTCTGGGACAAGAGAAATCATGTGCAATTCCATAGGAATCAAACAGACTCTCAAACTTGTCATTCTCAAACTCTCCACCATGGTCACTTCTGACACGCACAATCCTACAAGCCTTCTCGTTTTGCACTTGAGCAATGAAGGTAGAGAACACAGCATGAGACTCATCCTTGCGGGTTAGAAACTTTACCCATGTCCAGCGGCTATAGTCATCAACGATAACCATCCCATATCTCTTGCCACCTATAGACTCAGTTTTCACTGGTCCAAAAAGGTCGATATGCAGAAGTTCCAACGGCCTTGAGGTTGAGACAACATTCTTTGCCTTGAAAGGGACTTTTGTGAATTTGCCTTTCTGACATGCTTCACAAAGAGCGTCTGAAGCGAACTTCAGATTGGGTAAGCCCCTGACAAGGTTTAGCTTGCTCAGCTGAGAAATCTTTCTCATACTGGCATGCCCTAACCGTCTATGCCATACCCACTGCTCTTCATTAACAGACAGAAGGCACTTCACATTCTGAGCCTCCAACTCAGATAATCTGATCTTATAAATGTTGTTCTTCCTCTTGCTGTTAAACAGAACAGAGCCATCGATCTGACTTACAGCCCGGCAGGACTTTTGATTGAATATAACATCATAACCCTTGTCAGCTAATTGACTTATAGACAATAAGTTATGTGTTAAACCGTCTACCAATAAAACATTATCAATGCATGGACTACTATCTACACAAATAGTACCAGTACCAACAATTTTACCCTTTTCATTTCCTCCGAAGCCAACTTCGCCTCCAGGCTTAAGTTTCAGCTCTCGGAACATACGCTTTTCTCCCGTCATGTGACGCGAGCATCCACTGTCCAGATACCATGATTGGTGTTTCAGTGGAGCTATCAAGGATATCTGCAACATAGATGATCTTGTCCTTAGGTACCCACTTTCTGGGTCCTCTTTTGTTAGTTACCCCAGAGGTTCTGATCACCTTGGGTGTCTCAACATAATATTTTAAAGGAATATTTGCATGATATTTAGTCATAGAGAAAGATCCCTTTTTAAGAGGATGTTTAGCAACTTTAGCAGGTACAGGATCAGGCAATATGGTACCAGAGGGAACAAAGCATTCATACAAGGATTTAGCTTTAGACACAGAAGGCTCATTTCTAATTGGTTTAGAATAGCCAATGCCATGCATTCCATTTCTGCTTACGCCATAGATCATTGAAGCCATTAAGCTTCTATCTACGCTTTTAGCCAGGAATCTTTGAAAAGATTTTTCATACTTAGATTCATGCTTACTATCAGAGGCATCGCAGGCAATAACTTCTTCTAACTTAGCAATTTGATTCTTAAGCACAGAGTTAGAATTAACTAAAGCATGGTTATCATTTTTCAAATCAGATATGATTTTCTCATGTTCAGAAGGAGTTTTAGAAACAACAGATAAGTTCTTTTTCAGCTTCTTATGCTTAGACAACAAGGAGTTATACTTATCCATGATATCAGACAAAACATGTTTCAGTTCAGAGGTAGAGAAGGAAGCAAATACCTCATTTTCATCGTCAGAGTCTGGATCTCCTTCTGATTCTGAGTCAGAGTCAACAGCTTCCTTTGACTCTGCTCCTTTGTCTTTGACAATGGCCATGAGTCCTTGGACTTCACCATCAGAGTCAACATCCTCTGACTCTGATTCATCGAATGTCACCATCAGACTCTTCTTGGTCTTGAAGTGCTTCTTTGGCTTCTTGTCTTTCTTCAACTTTGGACAATCACTTTTGTAGTGCCCAGATTCTTTGCACTCAAAGCATGTGACTTCCCTGATTGAAGACTTCTTCTGGCCTGAGGACTCATACTTGCCTTTTGCCTTTCCAGAGCCTTTGAGCTTGCTCTGCCTGTGCTTCCAGATGCGGTTGAGTCTCTTGGAGATCAGAGTCAGCTCATCTTCACCAGAATCTTCTGATGCTTCTTCAGATTCTTCTTCCTCAGCTTGAAGAGCCTTTGACTTCTCAACCTTAGCCTTTTCAGATTTGGATTTCAAGGCTATGGACTTTTTCCTCAGATCTTGCATCTCTGAGCGTTTCAGCTCATGGCATTTCAAAATGCTGATGAGTTCTTCTAAACTCATATTCTCAACGTCTCTCGTGAGCTCTATTGAAGTCACCAAAGGCATCCAGCTTTCAGGAAGACACCTGATGACCCTTATGACATGATCTTTTGTTGTGTAGCTCTTGTTGAGAGGACGTATGCCAGCTACAAGCAGTTGAAATCTGGAGAACATTTCTTCAATGGACTCATTTGGCTCCATGATGAAGGATTCATACTTTTGGATCAAAGACAATGCCTTTGATTCTTTGACTTTCTTGTTTCCTTCATGAGACATCTTCAGAGAATCAAAAATGCCTTTAGCAAACTCACGATCTGTAATCTTCTGGTACTCCTCATAGGAAATAGCACTTAGAAGAATTGCTCTTGCTTTGTGATGTTGTGAGTACAGCTTCTTTTGATCTGCAGTCATCTCTGACCTTGGGATCTTCTTGCCATCTGCATCAACTGGACGCTCGTAGCCATCCACAATAATATCCCAGAGATCTGCATCGAAACCCAGAAAGAAACTTTCCAGTCTATCTTTCCAATATTCGAACCTTTGACCGTCGAACATAGGAGGCTTTGCATTGTAACCATCTCTTTGAGTTTCACTGGTGGTGGCAGCCATTGTTTTTCACACCGGCCCGGATCACTGAACACTGTTAGGTGTGGTAATCAGAACCAGGCTCTGATACCAATTGAAGGTATGAAAAACGGTAGAAAGGGGGGGTTTGAATAACGTTTTCAGTACAAAACTTCCACCTTAAAGATTTTGACAAATCTTTCGAGAACTCAAGTGCAAAAGATAAGAGATAGAAAAGCACACAAGGATTTTATCCTGGTTCACTTGATAAATCACTCAAGCTACTCCAGTCCACCCGTTAAGGTGATTTCTTCCTTCTTAGAATGAAGGCAATCCACTAATCAGGTAAGAGTTACAACTGCACTTGAAACCTACAAGTGACTAACAATTACACTGACTTAGCTCACACTAAGATTCACTCTCTTAGTCTTCTCTAGGATCCGATCAACCTTGATCTCCTAAAGGAACTACCACTAAGATTCACTCTCTTAGTCTTCTTAAGGATACTGACCTACCCGGTCCCTTAAGGAAAATCAAACAACTGTTTGAGGTTGGTGTTTACAAAGGTTTGCTTCTAAATAAGCTGAGTGTAAACTAAATAAATTACAAGATGAAAGAAAGCTTAGAATATTTTTGAATATGTCTTGCGCGTGTGTATTGCTTCTTGCTAGTTTCTTCTCTCTAGCCGCTTCTTTCAATCTTCAGCCTCTATATATACTCCAAGGATTAGGGTTGAGCGTTGCATGGGAAATGCTACCGTTGGAGGGCAGTTCTGGAAAATCCAGCTTCTGCTGTGGCTGAGAACGTTAGGTAGGTCGTCAGGAAGGTACACTTGCTTTTGTACTTGGATAGCGACTTGACCTTTTAACCTAGGAGACTTCTGATCAGAGGAATACTTCATATTGGAACTTGTGAAGCCGGTTGATCAGAGTCAGAGGGAAAGCACAGATCCTCTGACCATTGTATCTTCTGATTCTGAACTCAGAGGGAAGAACATGGCCTTCAGAGTTTCTTGCTTCTGGACTTCAGAGTTTCCACTATTCAGCTTCTGGATCTTCAGAGTCTTCTACACCATCAGAACATCTGAACCTTCAGTGTTTCTTGGTTATCAGAACTTCTGGATCTTCAGAGCTTCTAGCGACTGAGTCCACATCAGAGTTTGTATAGCTTCAGAACTTCTGAAGCTTTTCCACTGTTCATACTGAACATGGTGAATGCGAAAGCGTTGCTTGGGTTACCCTTTATACACAGTGCTTCTGATTTGTGTGAGATTGAGTTGAGGTCAGAGCCTGTAAATAGCACACTCAGAAAAACACGTTAGAGTACCACAATTGTTCATATCAAAAGGTTAACTTGTAATCATCAAAACATAGAGTTGTACTACTAGATCAAAACTTGATCTTACACACGTGTCCACCAGTCCGGTACCTCGAGCGCCCGTGAAGCATCCTCCTCTACTGCAACCAACTAGGGAGAGTTCGAGCAGGAACCCTCATTTTCTGGGTGCAAAAAGCGACATGGTGCAAAGGGCATCTTGACCTTGCCCCATTCCATCCGCTGAGCTCAATGACGTTCCCGTGTCTGTCGCGTCCCGTGATCGTAGCACTGCCGACATAGAGGCGACGTACCTGGGCAGAGTCGGACTGCCAGGCATTGTCCTTGTGCTGGTCATGTAAGGCGATCGTCCAAGAGGTCACTGCACTCTTGACCTTCACCATCTGCCCCCCCCTAGAATAACACATAAACACATAACAGGGTCAGATCTCATGTTCTCATATAAACATTCACATAATCATGTAATTCTCATAAATAACAAGATTAATAAGGAAAATCTTTAAGTTATATCACAGTTAGTCACCTAAGTTCAATTAGGCTAATGACCTCACCATTCACACAACCACCTCAACACCATGGTCAAATCACGATCATCCGCAAATGAACAATTCTCGGAGGGGACACACAGTACAACCCTCAATCACGTGGAGCCGCAATGATCCACAAAATCACAAGGTGACCGCAGTCAACCAAAACACGTGGAGCCCCAATGATCCACAAAATCTCCCTCGCGTGCAAGTAACCGTTTGTCTCTAACGGTACCATCGTTCTCATGGTCCATAGTCATCACTAGACCTATGTTCCAATTTCATCACATTTTAGTTGCAAGCGATTAAGTCTCATTTCTCTTTGTTAGGGCTCTATTAGTCATCCTAGAGTCTTAACATTTTCACAATAATTAAACACTTAACCACAGTAATAATCACAGCACCAAAAGGAATTACAGCTGGATGAGTGACCTTTTGGCAATATCCAAATCAGGCATCATATAAGTTATACTAAGCACTTAGTCATGTTCTCATGTATAACAATACTTCAGTTATGACAACTTCATCAATCAAGCCATAACATAAACTTGTGCTTGAAATGGAAGTAAGAAAACTTGCCGACAACCACAAAAATGGCTTGGCCGATCCCCTAAGGGCTCTAGGGTTTTCTAAAACTCTTTCTTCCTTCCAAATCAACTTCACAAGCCTATGTCCAGCCCTCAACAATAAGCATATTCTCACTAAAAATTCCAGAACTGATCATGTCTCAATTTCATGTTATAATCATATGAAAACCTAGTCAAACTTGACATAAATTCATAGATTTCATGCATAAGATTTAGGGTTATTTTCCAAACATCAACATTCTGATCATGGCATCATACAAGCATCACAAATATGATAAAAATCCAGTAGCAATCGGCAGCAAACAATGGCTCAAAAAGCCAAAGAAAAATCCACCAAAACCCAAGATTTTGGGCATGGCCGAGAGCACCTTTGCTCTAGGGTTTTGCTCTTTTTTTTGAAAAACGTTTTGGCCATTCTCTAGGCCATTGTACAGCATCAAGACATCATGCTAAACATCATCATACTCATCCCTAAGCATACAAATCAACACAGAATTCGTCCTAGTAAAAAACATGGCAAAGTAGACAAGTTTTGGCAATTATGGCACATAGCATGGCATCAAGCTTTGATCATGTTTGTGGCTACATATATCAAATACCCTAAGCATGTTCTCTACCCTCAACCTTCATACATCATCACTCTAATCAGATTCAGATCAAGGACATGCTAATCAAGAAAAACCTCAACATAAAGAATCCTAGACACTACCCACTAGATCCACCCCTTACCTTAGTTGTTGGGTTTGGAAAGGATGAAAGATTGAGTTCTGGAAAAGATGAATGGGAGAGCCTTCTCCTTGTTGCACCCTCTGCCTTGTCCTGATCTCTTCCTTTCCCTCTTGCCCTCTCTTGCTTTCACTCTTTCCTCTTCTCCTTTCTTTCTCTTTAGCCACCACCCTCTCTCACTCTTTCTCTCTTTTTTTCTTTCTTTTTTTTCTGAGTATGTGAGTGTGGAATGAGAATGTGCATTCAGGTTTCTAACTTAGCCTCTTTAGGGTTCACAAAACTGAAGCAACATCCCCCTTTTGCCCCTCAAACCCACGGCCAAACATGCACATGAAAGGGCATTCAGAATTTCTCTAATTTTGAATTGAGACAAGGCATTTATGGCACTTCATTTCCCTTTAATCACTTGTCCAAAAACTGATCAGCCTTGATCATGAGCCATAAACCCTTATTATTTTCCCTAAACTCATGCTAATTAGTCAAACAATCAACCTCCACTCCATCTCCTTTCACATACTCGGCCATAACCCTATTTCTTGGCCTCCAAGCAACTCAAATTCATTCATCTTGGGATCCTTGACCTTATAAATGACTATACCCTAGCCCTCAAGTATTATCACTTCCAAATTAATAATACTTCACACTTCAAAACATCAAAGAAATTCAAAAATCATAAGCAAGTCACACTTTATTATTTATTCAAAAATAAATGATTTCATACATCAAAATAGGGTCTTACAATGAATACCAATTGTAAAGGGCTCTGAGCTCATTTAAGAAATAACAAGATTGAAATTCAGTTACTTTCTCTCTCTAAAGCGGTTACGCTCTCATTCTCTCTAGGAATCTCGCATCACGTTCCTTACACTCTAGGTACTATACCTCATCTCAATGTTCTTGGATAGAACATTTGGCGACGTCTGTGGGGAACGGTAGATTTCGATTCCCGGACTACGTGGATTGCGATTTGGACCAGAGAAGTTCGATTTTCTGTGGGTTATGTGTTGTTGTGAAGAATGTGTCTTTTGTCGCAGAATCGACTTTACCTTAGGGTAAGCTTTTAGAGACTTTAATTTACCTAGAACACGTGGCGACGTGTCGAGTGAGATTCGGAGACGTTGTTTGACTAATCATCCTGTATTCATGCAACATTAATGAGGTATTAACACAGGACGTACTTTGGACCTCGTCGGATTCCAAAATGGTCATAAGACCCGGATTTCCGTGTAAGAGCGTCTATAGACGTCTCTTGTAGCAGACCGAAATGGCAGACCTACGGGTTACGGCTGATCTGGCTACCTTGGTTTGGTGTAAGAGACATGCGGGCAGAATGGTCCCACCGTTGCTGGTGCTAGGATTGATCCGTTTGATGTCCATCCCAGAGGCACGCGAGCAGAAATGGTCCCACCGTTGCTGGTGCTAGGATTGACTCGTTGATGTCCATACCTATGTTTGGTGTAAGAGGCACGCGGGCAGAATGGTCCCACCGTTGCTGGTGCTAGGATTGATCCGTTTGATGTCCATCCGTTTCCGGAATGCATTTGGTTAACTGGGTTAACCGCCATATCATCTCATGCAACATGCATTCTGACTTAGTTGATGAGTGTGTTTGATACTTGTTAGTTCTACTTGATGCATGTTAACTGTGATTTACAGTCGTTATATTCTTTGTGGAATAATGCAACCCTAGGATGTTATCCCTAGTTATAAGCCTAAGTGGCTAATCTTTTATCGGTATCTATTGGTGGTATTATTTATATAATTCTTTGGAGTTGACCCTCGCGTCTTCTGTGTGTGCTTTGGCGGACAAACGCCCTTTGTCAGATGTCTTTGGCGGGCTAGTTCATGATGGTTCACCCTTCGGGGAGACTAGGTTGGGATGCTGGAACAGGAGCGCGTCGCGGTAGCGAGAGGAGGACGGATGGTGTACATAGACTAGGTCGTTCTGGATTTCAAATTCGGACGACGATCACGCTAGCATGTAGGAATGAGTGTTAGTGTGAGCTCCTCGAGATGGGATTAGTGTAGGAGTAGAGTCTTAGCTCTGAACATCATTTGTTTCTTTGGGGACAGGGTAGTTTCCCACCTATAGCTTTTTGGTGTGGTTTCCTTACGGGAATCACAGAGAGTTGGTTGGACTTAGGAGGTCTTATTTTCAGGCCATTGGGTCAGCTGATTCTCAGTTTTGAGGGATAGTGTTGCGGGCACTTCACCTTTTCATTTGGTTTGTATATATTGCCTACGGGCGTTGCACTTTTCTTTCCGTCACTAGAGGTTACTCGTGACGAGGTTGCTACTACAGCGGGGGCTGTTTATATATTGTATATTAGTTCTGATTTTTGTTATTGTTGGGTTTTATTTAATCCCGTCTTGTCTTAGTTATTATTATAAAAAAAAAATATTCCCGTTTTTTCCGCATTAAGTTTACTTTTGGTTACTAAAGTGACGCCACCGAAATCGGGGTGTTACATTGTGGTATCAGAGCACGGTCGAGTCTTTCGGGAGTTGTTGGGGAATAGGTCTTCTGTGCTAGGTTGTGTGACTCTGCAAAGAGTGAAAATTGATTGTCTGCAAGCGATTTTTCGCTTAAAAATTGATTGAAGTTATTGCTTAATCATATTGTATAGTTATACTAGATGCTATCTTATGATGAGTACTAACTGTTTGTTTAACTTAACAGAACATGGTGAATACTAATCAGCTAGCTGAGATGATGGCCACTATGGCCCAAGCTGTGACAGCGCAGGCGAATGACAATGCGATGAGGCGTGCTGCTGAGGAGGCACGTGATCAGCATCAGCGCCAGAGGGAAGTAACTCTGGACCGGAACAAAGGCCTGAATGATTTCAGGAGGCAAAACCCACCAAAGTTCTCTGGTGGTACTGACCCGGATAAAGCAGATCTCTGGATTCAGGAGATCGAGAAGATATTTGGCGTGCTGCAGACTGTTGAGGGTGCCAAAGTGGGCATGGCGACTTATCTACTGCTCGGTGATGCTGAGTACTGGTGGAAGGGCGCCAGGGGGATTATGGAAGATAATCACGAGGAGATTAACTGGAACTCATTCCGGACCGCATTCTTGGAAAAGTATTTTCCAACAAGTGCTCGGGATGAGAGGGAGGCACAGTTTCTGACACTCCGTCAGGGAGGTATGTCTGTACCGGAATTTGCTTCGAAGCTGGAATCTTTGGCGAAGCATTTTCAATTCTTCCATGATCACGTGAATGAGCGCTACATGTGCAAGCGCTTTGTAAATGGACTGAGGCCTGATATTGAGGACTCAGTGAGGCCGCTGGGAATCATGCGTTTCCAATCCTTGGTTGAGAAGGCCACGGAAGTGGAGCTGATGAAGAACCGGAGGTTGAACCGTACCGGAACTGGAGGGCCGATGAGATCAGGTTCTCAAAATTTTCAAGACAAGGGGAAGTTTCAGAGCAGGAAACCATATCAGCGTCCTGCTGGAGGAGGGATTACTTCAGGATCTTACAGACCCATGACGGGTACTGCTGGTGGTTCTGGAGATCGGACTTTGAACAGGGAGGTGACCTGTTTCAGATGTGGGAAGCCGGGGCACTATGTTAATGCTTGTCCCGACACGAGGCCCAAATGCTTTAATTGTAACAGAATGGGGCATAATGCCGGTCAGTGCAGAGCACCCAAGACGGAGCCAACCCTGAACACTGCTCGTGGAAAGCGTCCTGCTGCTAAAGCAAGAGTCTACACCATGGACGGTGAGAGAGCCGAGGGGTTTGTCAGAGGCGAGCGCAAGAACGATGGTAACTTTCTAACCCTTCTTTCTCATTCTATTATAATATGTTCCATTACTCTCGTAGCGTGTGTAAACACACCTAACTTACTTATATTGTCTGAGCTTTAGCCTTATAGTTAGTACACCTATTAAGACTTTACTCAGTTATTGCTCGTATTTTAACTATAGAAGTACACGAGGTTTAGGATAACATGCTAAGCCTAGGAAGTAGTCTTCCATCGATACGTTTAAACGGAAGTATATTGTGGAGCCGACACATGCTATTGAGCTGTATGACAGTAAGTTGAAGGATGAGATGACGAAATGACTGGTTAAGTCCCTTGAGGTATAGTTATGATTTGATCTTCTAGAGGTTAAGTCTTGATCTGTGTGAAGTGTTTAGGATTTCAATACGTCGAAATTGGGTTGAGTGAGGAATGTTTTGAGGACGAAGACGACAATAATGGATTATTGGATATTAAGAAGATGATTAGCTTATGAGTGGTCAATGAATGGATGATTAAGGAGATGAGTCTTGTCATGCACGAGGTATTAAGACTCAAGTCGAGTTTTAGACTTGAACGGTGACTAAGTAGAAGATTGATTTCATGGTGCGAGTGATGATGATCACGAAGTTAGAAGTAACGTTAATGGACTATTAGATTCCAAGGCAATAGTTTGACTAGGAGTTATCAAGCGACCGAGTTGAGTTTGGATCATGAGCGAACATCACGAGGACAAGTTGAGCATTCACTCCGGAACACAGAGAAGTACCGAGCTTCTAATCAGTAATTTGGACGAACAAAAGCAAAGGAGCAAGTGGTTAAGGTTGTGCGATTGCACGAATGCCAACAAATATTATTTCCAACGGAGACCCGACGCAAGTGGTCGAACCGGACAACATAGAGTTGGAAGATGATATGTCTTTTGAGACGCCGTCGGTCAGCATTGGGACTAGAAGAGTGAAACAATCAAGGAGAAGGCAGAGTGCTTTAGTGAAAGTTATTTGGAATGAAGACACGGACGGTGCTATATGAGAATTAGAGGAAAAGATCAAGGAATAATATCCAGAACTATTACTGACCCTTAAGTTTCGAGGACGAAACTTTCTTTTTGGAGGGTAGTAATGTAAGACCCAAGATTTTAAGCTTAGGATCAGTGGAAGAGATTTCCATTTACGATTAGGGTTGATGTATTGTGAAGGGAAACCTGAACTAGAGTTTACCAAATGAAATAAATTTATGAAGGAGAAAGTTCAGGAAAAGTCAAAGGATTACATCATGATCGATAAAAGTTATAGTACGATCGTTATACGCTTAACCTAGGTCAGAAACCCTAGTATATAGCTAATTTTCACTTTTAGGCACGATGGAAGTTAATTCCAAAAATCTTCAGAGAAATGTTAGAACTTCTCTTTTTCCATATATCACAATCGTTTCGAGGCGAAACTCTAGGATCTACGAACGTCCGATTCCAATCATCGGATGTTTGCCGAAACCGAATCCCTGGTATTTCAAAACCCTAGAATTTCTCGACAATGAAGACTTTATCTATTCAGAGCTTCAAATGAATATTCTACACGCGTACACCCATTTCTCTTGATGATTTCAATCTTTCTTCCGAAGGAAGTTTTCTATTCCGACATTCGATGCAAAAAGCAACTTATCGGGTAAAATAGTTTTATACCGACTATGCTTTAGTTGCCAAAAATACAAGGAGACCTCTTTATAGTTTTGGAATTCTTTTGCCAAAACATATCTATTAATTCACGGAGAATGACGCCGGAAAAATCAGATTCGCGAAACTTTCATTTTCCCGCGAATTTCCAACCTTTATATATAGCAAAGAAAGGAAGAAAAACTCAAATTTTCCTCCATTTTCTTCATCAAGGCCGCGAGTTCTACAAGGGAGGGAGAAGAGAAGATTTTCTTCATCGTTTGCTTGATCGTCGATCAATCAGTTGCTACTTCAAGGCTTCGAGGTATAGTCGCTAATCCTTACCTCTGATCGCTTTTTCCATAGCTTTTCTGTAGAGTTTTCTGAGCGGATAGTTTATGGGTTTTTGCAAAACTATCCTGAATCTTTCATTTCTGATTCTAAACCTCTTCTATATGTGCCCAAGATCACTTCTGCCGGATTAGATTTTCCGTTATGTCGCCGGAATTCCGCCGGAATCAATTTTAGCCTTAAATACCCATTTTTGGAGTTTTTGAGGTAAAGCTTCAACCTTTAGGCTAAAAACTATCACCTTAGCTTAGTGTTAGTAGGATTAGTTGTCATAAACGTCGTTAGTAACGTCGATGCAAAATTTGGTTTTTGGGATTTCAGTTTTGAAATTTCTAAGTTAAAAATCATGACCAAAATACCCCTGCGACAGTTTTTGATCCGATAATTTTTCCGAGTTCAGAATACCCTTAGTTACGGCTAATGAAAGCATAGGAACCAAGTTTGATCGAAGAAAAATTGAGCCCCACAATTGTGAAAAGTGGCCGAGCCCTATAGGGGAGGAGGGGGAAAATTTCCTTTTCCGAAAACTTGTCTTTTCGCGCTAGATTATGGTACCTTAGAGTATAGATTACTTCGAGTAACCTTAGTAAGTATCGATAGCTTAGTTTTCGATAGATTCTGATAGTATTTCTGTGGTTTTGCTCTAAAGGTGATTTTGAGGAATTCCCAGAGGAGCAAGCCTTTGATTGTGAACAAGTGTTAGGAGATCGTCCTGGAGAATCTACAGGTGAGGGCTACTCACTGAATCTCTAGTTAATGCTTAGGGTCGATGCTTTCGACATTGTTTACTGTTTATGCAATTGTTTGTGCTTGATTGGAAACACGTTTTCTGAGGCTTCGGCTGACAATGTAGATGATGCATCTACTGAATGCTTTTGAGATTGAATCTTCATGCTAAGTGCTAATTGGGTAATTTAGGATGTGTGGTGCATGCCTTATATGCTAAGTGCTATGTGGTTATTGTTTAATATATTAATATATGACATGTTGATTGGTTGTGCTGAGTTATTTATACTTATGCAATGAGATCTGAGATTCTGAATGGTGAGAATAGCGGGCAGGTCATGCCGATTTTATTTTGAGAGTTTTGAGAAAGTTTGATAGGACGAATGAGATTCGGGCCTTGTTATGATGTTTGTGAATCGAGACATTCTCTGGAGTCATTTGGGGATTAGGAGATCCCGAGAACTTATAGGATTTGCGATAAGACTAAAAAGGATATTATTTTGAAAAGAAAACTCATAAGACATTAAACAACCTCTAAATCTTTAAATAAAGATAATAAACTCGAAAGGAAGCTTTGGATGCAAATCTTAGTTTTTGGAAAACGAGAAGTGTCGTCGGATCCAAGTGTTGAGAAAGTTGAGAAGTGTTGAGTATGTTGATACTCTTGTGCTGTTGGAGCAGCTATGTGTTGTTGGGCTATCCTGGGGATAAGTCCGGGAAACCGTTAGTTTCCGAGAGTGTGATACTCTGTGCTCGTTGAGCAGTTGTGACCATCGGATTGAGATGAGTCGGATGATTTGGAGATCATCGTGGGTTATGTGTTGTTGTGAAGAATGTGTCTTTTGTCGCAGAATCGACTTTACCTTAGAGTAAGCTTTTAGAGACTTTAATTTACCTAGAACACGTGGCGACGTGTCGAGTGAGATTCGGAGACGTTGTTTGACTAATCATCCTGCATTCATGCAACATTAATGAGGTATTAACACAGGACGTACTCTGGACCTCGTCGGATTCCAAAATGGTCATAAGACTCGGATTTCCGTGTAAGAGCGTCTGTAGACGTCTCTTGTAGCAGACCGAAATGGCAGACCTACGGGTTACGGCTGATCTGGCTACCTTGGTTTGGTGTAAGAGACACGCGGGCAGAATGGTCCCACCGTTGCTGGTGCTAGGATTGATCCGTTTGATGTCCATCCCAGAGGCACGCGAGCAGAAATGGTCCCACCGTTGCTGGTGCTAGGATTGACTCGTTGATGTCCATACCTATGTTTGGTGTAAGAGGCACGCGGGCAGAATGGTCCCACCGTTGCTGGTGCTAGGATTGATCCGTTTGATGTCCATCCGTTTCCGGAATGCATTTGGTTAACTGGGTTAACCGCCATATCATCTCATGCAACATGCATTCTGACTTAGTTGATGAGTGTGTTTGATACTTGTTAGTTCTACTTGATGCATGTTAACTGTGATTTACAGTCGTTATATTCTTTGTGGAATAATGCAACCCTAGGATGTTATCCCTAGTTATAAGCCTAAGTGGCTAATCTTTTATCGGTATCTATTGGTGGTATTATTTATATAATTCTTTGGAGTTGACCCTCGCGTCTTCTGTGTGTGCTTTGGCGGACAAACGCCCTTTGTCAGATGTCTTTGGCGGGCTAGTTCATGATGGTTCACCCTTCGGGGGGGACTAGGTTGGGATGCTGGAACAGGAGCGCGTCGCGGTAGCGAGAGGAGGACGGATGGTGTACATAGACTAGGTCGTTCTGGATTTCAAATTCGGACGACGATCACGCTAGCATGTAGGAATGAGTGTTAGTGTGAGCTCCTCGAGATGGGATTAGTGTAGGAGTAGAGTCTTAGCTCTGAACATCATTTGTTTCTTTGGGGACAGGGTAGTTTCCCACCTATAGCTTTTTGGTGTGGTTTCCTTACGGGAATCACAGAGAGTTGGTTGGACTTAGGAGGTCTTATTTTCAGGCCATTGGGTCAGCTGATTCTCAGTTTTGAGGGATAGTGTTGCGGGCACTTCACCTTTTCATTTGGTTTGTATATATTGCCTACGGGCGTTGCACTTTTCTTTCCGTCACTAGAGGTTACTCGTGACGAGGTTGCTACTACAGCGGGGGCTGTTTATATATTGTATATTAGTTCTGATTTTTGTTATTGTTGGGTTTTATTTAATCCCGTCTTGTCTTAGTTATTATTATAAAAAAAAAATATTCCCGTTTTTTCCGCATTAAGTTTACTTTTGGTTACTAAAGTGACGCCACCGAAATCGGGGTGTTACAGTTTTCCGCCCGTAAAACCAAGCAGGTGACAATTGAGGATCTGTACAATGTCCGCCAGTCCGAGGGCGAGACTCTGAAGCAGTACGTGAAACGATTCAGCGCGGCGTCCGTCAAGATTGAGGAATCAGAGCCGCATGCATGTGCGCGTGCCTTCAAGAACGGGTTGCAGCCGGGGAAGCTGAATAGCATATTGAGCCGTAAGCCGGCTCGGTCCATGGCTGTAAGACCCGGTTTTATGGCATATTATTTTAATAAAAATATTAAATAATATTCTGGGAATTGTTTGTGTGATATGTGATATGATGCCTTTATAAATGACAATTATTTTATTAGGGACATTATTAGACCTTAATAATGTCTAGATGATGATGTACTCGTCATTACGAGCATTTTGACTGTAATATTGCTAGGGTTCTGCGACGGTGACTTTTAGGTCAAAATCGGCCCGACATGAGCGATGTGTTGGCGAATCGAGTCGACGAGGACGATTTCGTGGGCCACACCTTATGGGGAGGTGTTGGGCATGATTTTAAGAATATTCTATGAGGAAATATTCCTTACTTTGGTTTTTGAAGGTTTTATTTAAATAAAATGAGTTTAAATAATTTTAACCTATGGTTTAATATCAAAATTAATTCTGAAAATGTTTTTGAGGTATTATGGAGCTGATGCACGAATTTTTGGAGCCAAAATTATTGATAAGAATTTTTTATTTTAAATTTGAAGTTTATTTTACACAGCATTTAGGAGGGAAATGATGCATCTAATGCATTAATTATTTTGGGATTTTTATTTAAATTATTATTTTAAATAATTTTTGGAGAAAATCTGATCATGGAGAGTGTGATGGGCGGCCAAGGCTTGTGGTGGAAGGAAAATGAGACTTTTTGCAAGTAATTTCCTTTTCTAGCTAGGTTTTATGAAGGAGAGATATTAGGGATTTTGATTCTTTGACTTTCAATTAATGGGGGATTGATTTCTGAACTTTTAAAACCTCCAAGGATCTTTTCACATCTGATTTAAAACCCTTTGGATTCAGATTTATATATTCAAAAAGATTAAGGATTTAAATGATAGTTTTAAAAGGGATTTAATTAGGAAATAAGCCAAATTTTGAGGACCAAATCAAGGAAGGTTGGAAGAGTCTAGAAACACTAAAATGGGCTGGAAATTTCGTGGGTTTGAGCTTCTTCTTGGGGAGAAAGAAAAACATTTAATGCTTGGCTCTCACCCCTCACTATAAATAGAGCCTTTCTCCCTCTCATTTCCTCACAACAAGCTCATTTGCTTTCCCCTCTCTCTAGCCGTGAGCTTCTCCTCCCTCTCTTGTCTTTATTTTATTTTTATTGCTTTAGTTTCTAAGCCTTGAGCAAGGTCATTCTCAATATGCTCTGTGGTTGCAGCTTAAGCTGATCTGCCAAAACCAAAAGAGAATGATCTTGATCGGGTTGCTTAGGAATGTTTATGATTTTGGGGGTTTTTCTTAAGAAAATTCATGATGTTCTTATAGTGTTCTTATGATCTTCAAACAAGTATTTTAGAAAAGAGGTTTTGATCTTATGAAAGAGAAAGTTTTTATTTTTCGAGGTTTTTAAGATAGTATTTTTGAAACGACGGGGAAGGGATATATTATCGCTAAACGACTATTAATTCATACCGTTACTCTTTCCACATGACTAGGAAGTTCAGAGCGAGCGTGATCCCGCCAAATCCGAAGTCCTAGGACGTGTTCTGCTGTGACTAAGGTAAGGGCACTTCGGCTATGATTGATTGTGATGGTATGATTGTGAAATGCTAAGGACCTTATGATTTTCGAATATGCTAGTAAGGGCACTTCGGCTATGATTGATTGTGATGGTATGATTGTGAAATGCTAAGGACCTTATGATTTTCGAATATGCTAGTAAGGGCACTTCGGCTTCGGCCTAGATAAATTGGTTGTGATTGTGATTGTTAGAAAGCATGATGCTAGGACTATCGATGATATATGTGCTAGATAAGAAATATGATGATGATGCAATAAATGTTAGCTAGTGTTATTATGAACATGCCTATATGCCTAGGATGTTAGCTACTTTTATTGATATGCATGCAAGTTACTATGTTACGATATTTTGTTCATATGAGATGAACCTGATGGGCTTAGGGCCTAGTGATGATGACTGACTTGCATGGCATGCCATGCATTTGTGGGCCAAGTGACCTGGATTGGGCTTGGTTGGCCACGGCTGGTGACCTGGACTGGGCTAGTCAGTGGTGACGTTCAGGGGATGGACCTGAACAAAGGACGAATGTGAAACGGCAGTGCGTTGGACAGGTCCAACCCCGATCATCAAGCTGTTGGGCAGCGGTGCGTTGGAGGTGTCCAACCCCGATCGTGGAGTCGTGTTCGTCCTGCCTTTCCATGAGGGATTGGCTTATGGATATCCAAAGCGTCTGCATGCATATGCACGAGCATTGACTAACAATAACTTAGAGCTACGAGATAGATTCCCATTCTTGTGCAACTTAGAGCTTGATATAGTTTCCCTATTTGTGAATGTTAGCTTAGGGAAGGACTTGTGATTGATAGGGTAGTATACCCTACTTATGATATATGTGTGTTAGAAGTTGACCCTTGCTTGTTTGTTGTTTGTTGTTTGGGGTGCTTAACGCCTAGACAACAAGCATGCGTGTGACCAGTCGAGGTGCGGCCATACACCTGCTTAATGTGGACGACGGGAAGGCTCGAGACATCGACCGTGCGACTGATAGTTCAGCTATGGGACTGGAGAGAGCAGAGGATGCGAGACGATATGATGCGAGCGTTGGAGGCCTTGGAGGGCACGCGGCCTATGAGTCGGGTATTGAGTGGGATAATTGAGTCTGTACTTGGGGGTGAGCTGAGTTTGTCTATAGGGTTCGAACCTAACCTAGAGACCTTCTTGTTGTGTTGGCTCGGGGGCGGTCGAACACTAGTTTAATCACTATGTTTTAAATTTGAAAGGATCATTGTACGCTTCCAAAGCTTTTATTAATAAAATGAATTATTCAGTCTATTTCTCCAGTTACTATTTTTTTTATTTGCAAGCTATGTTTCGAAAAGGTTTTTATTTCGGCTGAAATTTACACACGTTTTTGGAAAAAGGTTACTAAAGTGACCCTTGAGAAATCGGGGCGTTACAATGGCCGAGATCCGCGCGCAAGCAAACACCTACATTCTGGACGAGGAGGATGATGTTTTCAAGCGAAGGCGCGCGAAAAAGGAGAAGGATGGCGAACAGAGGGACGCATCGCCAGAAGGAAAACAGAGTAAGGAGAGAGGAGAGGGCATCAAGAGGCGAGATAGGAAAGTGAGGACAGGGGAAAAGGCTGTGAAGGAGCCATTGTAACCTAAGAGGGAAAATTTCGAGCGCCGCAGACCGTGGCATCAGGCTGACTCTCGTCGGCAAGAGTAGTCAGGGAAGAGTCTAAATGCACATTTGACGGAGCTACTTCGTGAGGTCAAGGCGACCCACGCAGTTGAGAAGGCGAGAAAGAGACCGACCCACCTCGAGCGGCGTTGGATAAAACGAAGTGGTGCGAGTATCACCGCTCAGCAGGCCATGACACGGGGGATTGCTTTACACTGAAAAACGGAATTGAGAGACTCATTCGGGCGGGGCGATCCCAGATGAATGACCGCGACGATCGGTGGAATGGAGAACGACAGCAGGGAAACCGGTACAAAGGGGTCCGCCAGCAGGACGAACGCAGGCGAGACGACCGTCGCCGTACGCCAACCACTGACAAAAAGGAAACACTGGCAACAAGGAAGAAGGGGGCGGAAGAAACCTTTAATAAGGATCTTGAGCCGCCAGTTGGGACAATAAACAGAATCGCGGGTGGCTTTGGTGGAGGCGGTGACACGGCCTCGGCGAGGCGAAGGCACGTGAGAGCAGTAACATCAGTGACCCCATTTGGTTTCCAGCATCCAGATATTGTGATATCATCAACGAATTTCGAGGGGATCAAAATGCACAAGGATGATCATGTGGTTGTAATGAAAAGGATCAAAAGTTTCAATGTGCGGCAAGTTCTTTTAGACCAGGGGAACTCTGCCGACATTATCTACGGCGATGCGTTTGATCAGTTAGGACTGACGGACAAAGATTTGATGCCCTACACAGGAACGTTGGTAGGCTTCTCAGGCGAGCAAGTCTCGGTACGCGGATATATAGATTTGGACACAATTTTTGGTGTCGACGAGAACGCCAAGCTTCTCCGCGTAAGGTATCTTGTGTTGCAGGTCGTAGCATCATACAACGTCATCATTGGGAGGAACACGCTCAATCGCCTCTGCGCGATGATTTCGACAGCTCACCTAGTGGTGAAATATCCGCTGATGTGCGGAAGAGTGGGAAAGATTGTGGTTGATCATAGGAGGGCGAGAGAGTGTTATAACAACTGTCTCAGTCTGTATGGAAAAAAGGGAGCTGGCGAGGGAAACAGGTGTCATGAGGTTGAGGTTATTCAAGGTAATCAAGACAGATAGGGGAGATTGAAGCAGATGATGGACAGGAAGATAACAAGGTTAGAAAGCAACCAAGGACAGGTTAGGATAGATGGCAGGACGGGCAAGGATGGACAGTTCACGGACGCTCATGTAGAAGAGCGTTGGGCAGGTGTGATCGCGGATTTAGAGACGTACAAATTCAGCAGAGGGGTGCTGGCGATCGAGCCCAGGCTCACGGTCAGTCAAGAGAGGCACCTGGAGAAGCTAGTAGAGGACAATTTTGACCTCTTTAGCTGGAGTTCAAAAGACCCAGCGCTTTGGGGATTGCTAATGTTTAAGAAGCCGAATCTCTCGAATACAGGGCGAGATGAACAAAAGAGAAAAGGAGTGACATTTCAAGGAATGGATCAGCGAATCGTCCAGCAAGGCAGCGACGAAAAAAGCAGTAACAGGGCGCGCGAACGGTCTAAAAACAAGCAGAAGGCAAGGAAAGGAAGCCTAGTGAGTCGCCGCCCAGGTAAAGGAAAAAGAGAGGCATGATATTGGAAGCCGGTGAGTTCGGTAGCTTTCAAGCCACATCCAAGCGCGACAAGCAGAAAGGAAAGTTAGGAGAAGTCCCTCATTACCATGAGGTGGGCGGGGAAGGAAACCAACCCCGCGGTAACAATGAGTGGGTGGCGAGCACGTCGGGCTCGAAAGATGAGGTGATGGGAGTGATACTTTGACCTGAGGGGCTGGAAGCAGAAGAATGTAGGAAGCTGGAGCGAGGACGCAGCAAAGGGACCAAAAAATTAGGACCAAAAATAAAGATGCACTCTTTTTCTGCGTCACGTGAGTTTTTTAACGAGGCATCCCTCGATGTAAAATCTTTCACAAATCAAATACAAAGGATATTCTCAAGCAATACTCCTAGGTCGACTATAATACGACGGTCGCCCGGTGGGAAAAATTTGATGAAGGTGGCGATCTCAACACGACCTTGATGTCTGGGGATCGCTCCGGAAAACTCCGGCGCGAACCGCTGCTACCTAAATAACAACTCAACTAACATGTCACGTTCGCCCGATGGGAAAAATTCCCTAAAGGTGGCAATCCCAACACGACCTTGATGTCTGGGGATTGCTCCGGAAAGTCCGGCGCGAATCGCTAACCTCTCGTTGGCGATGTGTGCGGATAAGCTACTTATCCCAGGACAAGCTACTTATCCCAAAAGTCTCCCCGAAATATGGGAAAACGAGACCTCCCCGAAATATGGGCGAGAATAAAAACTAGGCATAAGTCTGGGTAAACCTATATGGCCATTGGGTCCTTAGCATTTGTATGTCCTCGCCGGGACGAAATCGCAAGGCCACACCTGGTCTTACGGGAAATATTGGTGTGAAGAAAGCCTCAGTCCAAGACTGAGCAAAAGTCCTAGTTTCCACTGGCACACATTCAAAATCGCTACACGAGCACAAAATACAAAGCTTAAAGGCACAAGGGCGAACACGAGGAGAAAAATGGACAAACGTAATCGCGAAAAACTTTCATTAAATAACACGGAGCAATTATAATTACAAAAAGGTAAGGGAAAATCAATACAAAATACTCAAACTGCATTAACGTTTTCTGCTTCCCTTGCGTTTTCAGCAGCCGCGAAATACTCAGCGTTGAAGCCTGAGGGGTCATCAAGGCCGACCAATCCGTGGGGGGTAACCCTCTTTAAGGCTCCCATTCCACCGAGGTTGATTCCTTCGTAAAGATACTGGACTTGGGCTTTGGCGAGGAAAAAACCACGGCCACGCTCTTCCACAGCCTCGGCAGGAGCCCCGACCACTAACCTTTCCCGGAGAGTTCTGATCTCGGAGTTCGCACGGGTTTCCGAATCAACAACAACTTTGGCCTTTGTTTCTAGTTGAGACCTCACCTCGGCGAGAGACTCGTTCGTCGACCCCAACTCACTACGCAGGAACGCGATTTCCCTGTCCTTAAGAATACAGGCGGCCCTACTCAAGGCGATCGCCTCGTTCTCGCTCGTCCTTTAAGTCCTCCATTCTCTCTTCACAGGCGGATAAGTCGGTCTTGCGACCGTTCATCTCGACACCCAAGTTGTTCAGTTTATTCATCTAGGCCGCTACCTGAGTCAGCAACCTGTCACGCTCGCCATGCGCTTCGAGGGTAGCAAGGCGGTAACCCTCAGCCTTTTGGCGGAGCTCTTCAACTTCAGCGACTGTAGCAGAATCCTGGGATAACTTGGCGAAGAGACACCCCGCGCGCAAAAGGCTCGAGATGGCTTCTTGCGCCACACCATCAAGGTCAGGATTCTCGGTTCCTCTCATGCTGTCAAGGAAAGGGTCAGTCAGCATAAAGTCGACAGGGGAAGGTTGCTGGTTTGAAGCAGAACTCTTCTGTCCATCAGTAATCGAATGGCTGGCGGCGGGGGAAGAATGGCAAGGAGAAAGTGAGACGACGAGAGTTTGATCCTCACCACTATGACTCGTTGTGTGGGCGGGGGAGGCTCTAGGTGAGCTTACCTTAGTTTGATGGCATGAATGGTCAGGAGAAAGGATTGTTTGGGGAACATCGGAGGAAGCGCCTTTAGGAGGGTGTTGACCAGCGATGACTTCCTCAGGGAAAGGCAAGGATCCCGCCTCGCCCTTGGGGTTTGGTTCATCCCCGCCCACCAGGTCTTGGCGGGGAGCAGATGTTTCACCGGCCTTGGCTCTCTTGACTTTTTTTTTTCTTTTTCAACTTTTGGGACGAAGGAATCACGACCCTAGACCTTCCATCTGTGCCAGGGTCGCCCCCTTTGAATTTTTGGGATTTTCTTGTGGGGGAAGGTTGAGCAGCGTCATCGGTAGACCTCGGTGCCAGCTCGTCAATCTCCAACGAAAGGACGACATCTGGTACTGACTCACTAGACCCAGGAGCAGAGACATTAGGGGCTGTCCCGGCAGTTTCGGAAGGAACAACGTTGTAAGACCCAAGTTTTTAAGCTTAGAATAAGTGGAAGAGATTTCCATTCACGATTAGGTTTGACGTATTGAGATGGGAAACCTGAACAAAAGTTTATTAAAGGAAATATATTTATGAAGGAGAAAGTTCAGGAAAAGTCAAAGGATTTTATCGAAGTCGATTTAAGTTATAGCACGATTGTTATACGCTTAACCTAGGTCTGAAACCCTAGTATATAGCTAATTTTCACTTTTAGGCACGACGGAAGTTAATTCCAAAAATCTTCAGAGAAATGTTAGAACTTCTCTTTTTCCATATATCACAACCGTTTCGAGGCGAAACTCTAGGATCTACGCACGTCCGATTCCAATCATCGGAAGTTTGCCGAAACCGAAACCCTGGTATTTCAAAACCCTAGAATTTCTCGACAATGAAGACTTTTTCTATTCAGAGCTTCAAATGAATATTCCACACGCGTACACCCATTTCTCTTGATGATTTCAATCTTTCTTCCGAAGGAAGTTTTCTATTCCGACATTCGATGCAAAAAGCAACTTATCGGGTAAAATAGTTTTACACCGACTATGCATTTGTTGCCAAAAATATAAGGAGACCTCATTTTAGTTTTGGAATTCTTTCGCCAAAACATATCTTAGAATTCATGAAGAATGACGCCGGAAAAATCAGATTCGCGAAACTTTCATTTCGCCGCGAATTTCCATCTTCTACATATAGCAAGAAAGGTGAGAAAATTTACAAGAACTCCTCCATTTCTCTCCCAAACCCGCGAGCTCCATTGAAGAGGAAGGAAGAAGAGTTTTTCTTCATCTCTTGCTTGATCGTTGATTAATCAGTTGCTGCTTCAAGGTTTCGAGGTATAGTCGCTAATCCTTACCTCTGATCGCTTTTTCCATAGCTTTTCTGTAGAGTTTTCTGAGCGGATAGTTTATGGGTTTTTGCAAAACTATCCTGAATCTTTCATTTCTGATTCTAAACCTCTTCTATATGTGCCCAAGATCACTTCTGCCGGATTAGATTTTCCGTTATGTCGCCGGAATTCCGCCGGAATCAATTTTAGCCTTAAATACCCATTTTTGGAGTTTTTGAGGTAAAGCTTCAACCTTTAGGCTAAAAACTATCGCCTTAGCTTAGTGCTAGTAGGATTAGTTGTCATAAACGTCGTTGGTGACGTCCCTGCAAAATTTTATTTTTGGGATTTCAGTTTTGAAATTTCTAAGTTAAAAATCATGACCAAAATACCCCTGCGACAGTTTTTGATCCGATAATTTTTCCGAGTTCAGAATACCCTTAGTTACGGCTTATGAAAGCATAGGAACCAAGTTTGATCGAAGAAAAATCGAGCCCCACAATTACCAAAAGTGGCCGAGCCCTATAGGGGAGGAGGAGGAAAATTTCCTTTTCCGAAAACTTGTCTTTCGCGCTAGATTATCGTACCTTAGAGTATAGATTACTTCGTGTAACCTTAGTAAGTATCGATAGCTTAGTTTTCGATAGATTCTGATAGTATTTCTGTGACTTTGCTTTAAAGGAACTTTTGAGGAATTTCCTGAGGAGCAACGCTTTGCTTGTGAGGAAGAGTTAGAAGATAATCCTGGAGAATCTGCAGGTGAGGGCTTCTCACTGAATCTCTAGTTAATGCTTAGGGTCGATGTTTCGACATTGTTTACTGTTTATGCACTGGAATTGTGTGTGATTGGAAAATGTTTTCTGAGGCTTCGGCTGACAATGTAGATGATGCATCTACTGAATGTTTTTGATGAGTGAATGACATGCTAAGTGCTAATTGGGTAATTTAGGATGTGTGGTGCATGCCTTATATGCTAGGTGCTATGTGGTTATTGCTTAAGATATTGACATATGACATGTTGATTGATTATGATGAGTTAATTCTGCTTTTGCACTATAATCTGAGTTTCTGAACGGTGAGAAAAGCGGGCAGGTCATGCCGATTTTATTTTGAGAGTTTTGAGAAAGCTTGAAAGGACGAATGAGATTCGGGCCTTGTTGTGGTGTTGTATGGATCGAGACATTCTCTGGAGTCATTTGGGGATTAGGAGATCCCGAGAACTTATAGGATTCGCGATAAGACTAAAAGGATAATTATTTTGTAAAGAAAACTCATAAGACATTAAACAACCTCTAAATCTTTAAGTAATGGTAATAATCTCGGAAGGAAGCTTTGGATGCAAATCATAGTTTTGGAAAACGAGAAGTGTCGTCGGATCCCAGCATTGAGAAAGTTGAGGGGCTTCGAGTATGTAGATGTTGTGGTGCTGTTGGAGCAGCGTTTGTTGTTGTGCTGTTGGAGTAGCTATTGTGGTTGTGCTGTTGGAGCAGCTATGTTGTTGGGTGTATCTTCGACTTTGCGGCGCGAATCCGTATGTCCAAACCCGACGGGTTGGGCCGATTCGGCAATAATTGTTGACACGCGCGAATCCGTATATTCAATCCGATGGATTGGATCGATTCGGCGGTAGTCACTCAAGCACGCGTGAGTCCGTATGTTCAATCAGAGGGATTGGATCGATTCAGCGATTGCCATTTTACCTCGCGTGAATCCGTATGTTCAATCCGAGGGATTGGATCGATTCAGCGACAACTTTTCGACACGCGCGAATCCGTATATTCAATCCGATGGATTGGATCGATTCGGCGGTAGTCACTCAGGCACGCGTGAGTCCGTATGTTCAATCAGAGGGATTGGATCGATTCAGCGATTGCCATTTTACCTCGCGTGAATCCGTATGTTCAATCCGAGGGATTGGATCGATTCAGCGATAACCTTTCGACTCGCACGGATCCGTATGTTCAATCCGATGGATTGGATCGATTCGGCGATAGTCATTGGACACGCGCAATGTCCGTATGTTCGACTCTTTTGAGTGAACCGACTTGGCGTTGTCATTTGTTGCGTGTGCGAGTCCGTATGTTCAACCCAAGAGGTTGGATCGACTCGACATGCCTAATTGTGGGAGTTGCGTGTGCGAGTCCGTATGTTCAACCCAAGGGGTTGGATCGACTTGACATGCCTAATTGATGGGCTATCCTGGGGATAAGTCCGGGAAACCGGTAGTTTCCGAGTATGTGGTACTCTATGCTTGTTGAGCAGTTGTGACCATCGGATTGAGATGAGTCGGATGATCCGGAGATCATCATGAGTTACTATGTTAATGTGAAGAAGTGTCTTTTGTCGCAGAATCGACTTTACCTTAGGGTAAGCTTTTAGAGACTTTAATTTACCTAGAACACGTGGCGAAGTGTCGAGTGAGAGTCGGAGACGTTGTTTGACTAATCATCCTGCATTCATGCATACTGATTTAGTTGTCGAGTGTGATTGTTATTTGTTAATCCTATTTGGAACATGTTAATTGTTATCATTGCTGTTAAGTTCATTATGGAAAATGCAACCCTAGGATGTTATCCCTAGCTATAAGCCTAAGTGGCTATTCTCTTATCTATATCTATTGGTGCTATTATTTATGTAATTCTTTGGAGTTGACCCTCGCTTCTTCTGTGTGTGCTTTGGCGGACAAACGCCCTTTGTCAGATGTCTTTGGCGGACTGGTTCACGACGGTTCACCCTTCGGGGGAAACTAGAGTTGGGATGCTGGAACAGGAGCGCATCGCGATAGCGAGCGGAGGACGGATGGTGTACATAGACTAGGTCGTTCTGGATTTCGAATTCGGACGACGATCATGCCAGCATGTAGGATTGAGTGTTAGTGTGAGCTCCTCGATATGGGATTAGTGTAGGAGTAGAGTCTTAGCTCTGAACATTATTTGTTTCATTCGGGACAGGGTAGTTTCCCACCTATAGCTTTTTGTGTGGTTTCTTTACGGGAATCACAGAGAGTTGGTTGGACTTAGGAGGTCTTGTTTCAGGCCGATGGGCCAGCTTATTCTCAGTTTTGAGGGATAGTGTTGCGGACACTTACCTTTAGATTTGGTTTGTACATTTTGCCTTCGGGCGCTACACTTTTCTTTCTGTCATTGGAGGTTACTCGTGACGAGGTTGTTACTTACAGCGGGGGGCAGTTTATATATCGTATATTAGCTCTATTACTTTTCGCTTTTGGGTTTTATTTAATTCAGTCTTGTCTTAGTTATTATCAAAAAAAAAAAAATATTCACGTTTTCCGCATTAAGTTTATTTTGGTTACTAAAGTGACGCCACCGAAATCGGGGTGTGACAAACGTCGATCAAAGATCCAAGCGTAGGATCAACCGAGGTGGATCCTCTGGTCCGCTTCTTTGAAGGGGAAACGACGGTCTCGGCATTGTAAGACCTGGATTTGCAGAACAAGTTAAGTTCCGACTCACGCGTAGAATCGGTGTAAGCGTGACAGGAGTTTGATATTTGAGAAAGATTAATGAAGAAGAAAGTCCAAGAATTGCTTGAGGAATGTTGCGTAGTCGTTTTCGGAGTTAGTGCGAGTCGTCTGCACACCTGCCTTATGGCGAGCGTGTCCAGTATAGGCTATATCGCTTTTAGAGCAACGTTTTAAGTGAGATTTCGAACTCTTGGAAAATTTAAAGATTCTCTTTATTTTTCCTTCGACCAGCGTTTCATTTCGGAACTCTGGACTGTACGCACGATAGGTTTCACTTTTCGGAAGTCCGACGACGCTTATTTCTTTGCTCCGAAACCCTAGATTCGAGCGATGGATGAAGACTTTTTCTATTCGGGACTTCTAACAAAGATTCCGTCCGTGATGCCAGATTTGTTTCGACATTTCCAATCTTTCTCCAGTACAAAGTTTTGTCGTTTGAGCATCACAGTAAAAAGTAGTTTTTCGGGATAGATTAACTTACACCGCCTTTGGGATTTTAGATATCGTTTTTCCCAAATCATAGATATTTGTTTTGAGTTCGGGAATTTTGACGCCAGAATCTCTCTTAGAATTCCTCGGTGAACGTGCTGCAAAAATCGGAATCGCGAAATTTTCATTTTCCCGCGATTTCACCCGCCTATAAATAGGCGAAAAAGCAAAAATCCCTCCATTTCTTTCCTTCTAGGCCGCGAGCTTCAAGGGGGTGAGGGAGAAGAAGTTTTTCGCGAAAACTCGACCAATCTTCGTGCAGTTCGTCCCTACTTCTAGGTATTGAGGTAACTAACATGAATCCTACCTCTGATTACTGTTTCTGTTGCGTTTTTGAAGTCGTTTCGGTGCTCACAGTTTTGAGCTTTTTCTAAAATTGTCCGATTTCTCTGATTTCTTGGTTGGGTTATGTTCCTTACGTTCCCATGAGTCTAAAACCTCTGTCAGTAATCGCTGATTGTGATCCAGTTGTCCAGGATCTGAAAAACTGTTTCAAAACCCTTTTTGTCTCACATTTCGAAACTTTATTGTCGAAAAGCTGTAATCTGACTTCGTGCCTTTAGGATTTGTTGTCACGGATGTCATGAGGATCATTGCTGTCAAATTTGTTTTCAGAACTGATAACTTTGAAGTTTTGAGCCTTTATTTTGGACCAAAATGCCCCTGGATAGCCGTATTTCGACCCGATTGTCCGAAAATTGTTCTGACAGTTTCTTTGCCTTAGTTTTACCCTAAAACTACCTTGTAAACAGATTTGATCGAAGAAAAAGAGCCGAAGCTCTTTTTCCTTAAGGGTCGTGGGCTATTCCTTTAGGGGGGGAGTTTTTCGTTTTCGAAAACTTGTCTTTTCGTACCCGATGGTCGTATTCTGAAGCTTTAATGCTTTGTCTATCGTTTATGTGTTGTTTTTCGATCGAACTAATCGATTTTGTGTGGATTCTGCTTTGTTTTCTCCGAGGTTCAGTTGAAGGAACTTTGGAAAGTTCAGAGCACTTGAGTGAAGGAGCTTGTGATTTCGAAGCTGGATCAGCTCGAGGTTAGGGCAACTTACTATATTAGCTATGATTGCATGATAGGCGTCGATAAATTCGACTTATGCTTTGTCTGATGTTGTTTATGATGATGAGTTGATGCTATGATGCTTTTCCATAACTTGTGATGTTGTGCTTTTGTTGGATTGTGCGTTTTGACGCAATTACGGAGTGGAGATTCATTGATCTGGTGATCTTTGATATTTCGGGTTGGATGAACAACCCTAGGCAAGTTCAAATGTGGGGTTTGAGACTTAGCCATTTGTTGGGATTCGTTTGAATACTTAGACTTTCCCCGGGAAACTTCTTTTGGAGGGTTTTTGGAAAACTTAGAATGATTAGAATCTCGAAAACTAGAGACTTTGGGAAACTTAGACTTTGAGAAATAAACTCATAACTTGACTAATTCGAATCGAAACAATTTTTATTAACGTTTAAGGATAGGAGAACTGAAGGGGAAAATATTTACGAAAGACGGGGAAAAGTCGACTTTGTTGTGAGTTTGGAGAGTTATTGGAATTGGGAAAGCCACTAAGGTGAGCTATGTTGATGATTGAAAGTCACCGAGTACTCTAGTACTCTTGGGAGTGTTGTTCGAGTCGTGCTGTATTGACCGGCACAGACTCTGGGCTTGGTTGTGGGTTTTGTTGTTGGGGTTGTGTTGTATTGACCGACACTAATCCCTTGGGTTATCTTGTTGTTGGGGCCGTGTTGTATTGACCGACACTTAGTGCTCTTGTTGTTTGGGCTGTGTGAAGGTATGAAAAACGGTAGAAAGGGGGGGGGGGTTTGAATAACGTTTTCAGTATAAAACTTCCACCTTAAAGATTTTGACAAATCTTTCGAGAACTTAAGTGCTAAAGATAAGAGATAGAAAAGCACACAAGGATTTTATCCTGGTTCACTTGATAAATCACTCAAGCTACTCCAGTCCACCCGTTAAGGTGATTTCTTCCTTCTTAGAATGAAGGCAATCCACTAATCAGGTAAGAGTTACAACTGCACTTGAAACCTACAAGTGACTAACAATTACACTGACTTAGCTCACACTAAGATTCACTCTCTTAGTCTTCTCTAGGATCCGATCAGCCTTGATCTCCTAAAGGAACTAAACAAACTGTTTATCAAAGAATTGTTTACAAGAGATTTGCTTCTAAAAAGCTAATAGTAAACTCAATGAATTTCAGATGAAAGAAAACTTAGAAGAATTTAAGATTGTCTTGCGCGTATGTGAATGCTTCTAGCCGTTTCTTTCAGTCTTCAGCCTCTTTATATACTCCAAGGATTAGGGTTGAGCGTTGCATGGGAAATGCTACCGTTGGAGGGCAGTTCTGGAAAATCCAGCTTCTGCTGTGTCTGAGACTGTTAGGTAGGTCGTCAGGAAGGTACAGTTACTTTTGTACTTGGATAGCGACGCGACCTTTAAACCTAGGAGACTTCTGATCAGGGGAATGCTTCATATGGGAACTTGTGAAGCCGGTTGATCAGAGTCAGAGGGAAAGCCCAGATCCTCTGACCATTGTTTCTTCTGATTCTGAACTCAGAGGGAAGAACATGGTCTTCAGAGTATCTTGCTTCTGGACATCAGAACTTCACTAATCAGCTTCTGGATCTTTAGAGTCTTCTACACCATCAGAATATCTGAGCCTTCAGTGTTTCTTGGTTATCAGACTTTCTGGATCTTCAGAACTTCTAGTGACTGAGTCCACATCAGAGTTTGTATAACTTCAGAACTTCTGAAGCTTTTCCACTGTTCATACTGAACATGGTGAATGCGAAAGCGTTGCTTGGGTTGCTCTTTATACACAGTGCTTCTGATTTGTGTGAGATTGAGTTGAGGTCAGAGCCTGTAAATAGCACACTCAAAAAAACACGTTAGAGTACCACAATTGTTCATATCAAAAGGTTAACTTGTAATCATCAAAACATAGAGTTGTACTACTAGATCAAAACTTGATCTTACAATCTCCCCCTTTTTGATGATGACAAAACTAAGATTTTTGATGAACAATTCTTAAACATTAAACTGAATTCACTCAGAGTTTAGAGATATAGAATAAGACTTATCCTGATGTAAATAGTTTATCTTGCTCATTCTGAATTCAAGTCACTGCTTGATTCTGAGCTTAGCTCCCCCTGAATCTAATACTTGATGAAAACGTTAGTAAAGTCTAGATTCTGAGCTAAATGATATAAGAGTTCAGAGTGAAAAATATATGACATAGATGAAAAACGAGTAATCAGAGCGCATAAGTAATCAGAGTCACGGACAGGGTATCAGAGTCTTTGGGTATCAGAGTCAACTTATAATCACTTCAGAAGAAGTGAAATGTATTCCTTGTATTTGCCCAGTGACACATCTATGGTCATGAAGGTGGAACTCTTAAATTCTCCAAAAGAAAAAATAAATCACACTAACACATCTTACACATCAAAAACTGGGTTTACTCCCCCTTTTTGTCATAAGCAAAAAGCTTGGGGTGTGAAAAAAAACTTAGCTTGAAGTACAAGGTACTCCCCCTTAGAGAAGGTCTAAGTTTAAAGGAAATGAAAACGATGCAAGAATCAGAGTTAGGCGAAATAAATAGAAGAGTTAATGCAAGAGAAGAACGTTTACCACCGGTCAAGTGAGTAAAGAGAAGGGTCAGTTACCAAGAACTTAACCTCGAAAAACCGTAGGAGCATTAACTTTCAGAGAGAAGGTGAAGCCTATATAAAGTGTTGGAGAGAAAGGTAAGCTTCACACCTCGAACAATTTTCAGTAAGAAAAAAATGGCATCATACATCGTAGCACTAGAAGAGCTGAGGAAGAAGGCCTTTGAGGAGGACTTGTTCCTGAACATCAGGCATCCAGAGGGTACAACGACCATCGCGGAGCTGACACGGACACTGCTGGAAGAGGACCTGCGTCCAGAGGTGAAGAGAGACCTGAGGGAATTTCTTGCCTTCGTGGAGGAGGTGCAAGAACTCAGCCGGCTTGAACTCAAGCTGCTGGAAGAAAAAGAGAGTTTGGAAGAGAAGCTCAATACCGCAGAAGAGATTCTGGAGAGGGATGAGCTAAAGGACAGGCTCAACAACATCCAGCATGCACTGGAGCGTCTGGAGAAGGATAGGTCAGAGCAGCGCCAGGAGTGCAGAAGAATGAGGAGGGATCCTCCATTCTAGACTTTAGGGAAAGAATGTATGATGTAAACATAAAGATATGATGAATTAAAAGATTTTTGCAAACATATGTGACACAAATATATATAGATGAGCTTGACTGAGCAGAACCGGAAGGAACATTCTGAGCAGCTTGAGGATCTGGAATGGAAGCAGAAGCAGCAGGAGTAAACACTACTGGTGCAAGTGCTTGGCATCTAAGAGCTTCAGCCTCAGCCTCAAGTCGTTCTGCCTCTAATCGGGCTTGTTCAGCTTGAGCTGCTGCTTGACGTGCAGCTTCTTCTGCTTGAGCTTTCTTTCTCTTGGCTTCTTCAATAGCTTCAAGAAGCTTATGTCTCTGTTCTTGTTCATGAAGAGCCACCCTTCGAGCAAACCTTTGCTTTGCAGCCTCAATGCTCTGACTTCCCTCTGCATGCAGGAGCTGCATCATAATTGGAACTTGAGCCACTAGCCAAGTGACCAGATTGTTCCACTCATCAGCCACACGTTCAGCATTCTCACTGAGGTCAGTCTGACCGTGCACATTGCGTAGCATCAAAGAAGCTTCATGATAGAAAGTATTGATGCACTCAGAGAGAGATGTGGGTCGGAGGTGAGTGTAAGGAATTATGGAGAGGTTGGGTTCAGGAGAGGCTGGGTGATTGCTGCTGTGAGCTTCAGAGGCAATTTGTGGAGAGCCAATGTTAAACGTTTGAGCATTGGGTTCAGAGGTTCCAAGGTGAGGTTCTGAAGTTTCAACCAGAGGATGGGGTGATCTAACCGAGGATTGGTTAGACACTGATTGTTCGGGTTCAGGTTCTGGTTGAATAGGCTCTTGTTGGTATGGGGCAGGGTGAGCTTGTTGAGCCAAAGGGTCTGCCTCTTGTAAAGGATTGGCCAAGATAGGTTCATCTGGGTCAACTAGACGTTCAGGTCTAGGGCCAGGATATCTCCTAGGGCTTGGACAAGTGAGGTAATACTCTTCTAAGGTAGACACCTTTTCTTTTCTGACCTCCATGAATTTTCTAATGGATTCAGAGTTATTGGAGGGAGAAGAATCAGCAACATTGGTTGGGAAGGATACAGGTGTAAAGGCTGTGGAAGAGTCTGTATCCGTGGGTTTGAGAGCCAGACGTTCTGATGCTCTTGGGACAGAGTGATCAGAGGTTCTGGGCTCAGGTTCTGTGTGGGTAGGCTCTGGTTGTGCATGAATGATGGGTTCAGAGGATAATGGGTTGTACTGAATGGTAATGGGAGAGGTAGGTTCTTCTGACCTAGAGGGTTGGTTCTGAAGCAAATTCCAGAGAGGTGCTTCAGTAGGGGAAGGTTGAAAGAATGAAGATCTTGGGGAATGTGGTGGAGAGGTGGTTTGTGCAGCTGGTTGGGATTCAGGAATAGGAGTGAGGGGATTTGAGGAGTGTTTGAGCATGGCAGATATAGGGAGTGCATCAAATAAATTCAAATCATCATCAGAAGCAAGTGCAGACTTACTTGAATGTGCTGATGATCTAGTCACTCTGGCAGGAGGCTCAGTCCTTCTGAGCACTTCAGCAGCTGGTTCCACCCGAGTAGGCTTCACCACGATTCTGACCTGCTTCTTCTTCTTCTTAGGAGGACCATCCTCATTATCACTATCATCACCATCATCAGGCTTTCTCTTCTTCTTTTTGACCAGAGGGACATCTGATTCCTCAGAAGATTCTTCTAGGATCATCTTCCTCTGAGCTTTCTTCTTGGGAGGAGAAGGAAACTCTGGAGCTGGCGACAGTCTGCTGAAGAAATCATCGAGATCAATTTCGAATCCTTGAGCCCTTAGGTCTTCAACATAGCACCTAATGGCGTCAGGATTGTCTGCCTGAGTCCACAGAGGGTAGTCATTCAGAGGCATCCTTCCACTTCTGATTTCAGAAGATGTGTCTTCACGAGCAGGGGCGATTTTCTTCTGGACCAAACCCATCTTCTTCAGAGAATTTGCAGTGAAGACATCACTGACAATGGTGGTCAGATCCTCTACACATCCAGCATTGACCAGATCTTGCACCAGGTTGCTTTCAATGAAAAAGTCTGAGAGCAGTCTCCCAAAGGGGATATACTTGATTGCTGACTTGATGGAGGCAGTGGTGCGAGACTTCCGGATACATTCCTTCAAGTAGGAGAACAGGAAGTAGGGAAGGCAGATCTTCTTCTGGTCTTGGATGAAGAACAACATCACCTTCTGGTTGAAGTTGATGTAGTCTGGAGAACTGCCCTTTGGTCTCTGGTTTATGCAGTGGAGCAAAATTTTGTGCCAGATCCTGAGTTTGGGATGAAGGTCCATCACCTTGTAATTCGTCTTGCCCGGTTTGTAATTGGTGTACAGGGCCTGGTTGATTGTATCCTTGGTGCTGGGTTTCAGCTTCGATTCCGTGAGTTGGAAACGATACCCAAAAGCAGTGTCTGCACCCAGCAAATTCACGAAAGACTTCTCCGTGATGATGATCTTTCTTCCAAGAACGTGAGATACCACCTGAGTATCATCGCAGTCGGCGTGCTTCCAGAATTCCTTGACCAGTCTATCATACACCGGTCCTCGAAGTCTGTTGAAGTAATTTCCCCAACCTTGAACTTGGACTTCAGGACGAAGATCATACCCATTTGTAGCCAGGTTGTCGAGGTCGAATCTCCATTCTGCCAGGACTTGAAGTTCCTCAGGAGCAAATACGCAGTGAACGGCACAGCCCCGTTCTGCAATTGGAACAATCTGCTCTTGAGCTTGACCTTGATCTTGTGTCGGATTCTCAGGGCCCCTTTGACCCGTAGCTAGACCAACCACCATGTGAGGGAACTGGGGTGCATCTGCAGTAGATCTTCTGGTTTGACTCACCATTTTTGACGCGGTTGAAGGTTTGAGGTAGAAGATGAAGGTTGAAAGATGAAGAGAGATCGAGAGAGAAATCGAGGATAAGCGGTTTTTGAAAAGCAGAGAGAGCAAGAGTAAAAACCGGAAGTGAAAGAGATCGTGTGTGTATAGTGGGTTTTGACAAATAACCGTTGTTGATTCAAAAAGCAATTTAAGATCAACGGTTGAAAATTAAAGATAGATAGTAACAGTAAATACACAAATCACACTCAGGAGAGAAGCACATCTACACGCAATCATAACAGACTGTCACACGGGCACAAGGAACTATGCATCAGAAATACTGACACACGTGTTGCTGTCTCAGCTTCAGAGTCAGTACCAGTGGGTACACACACTCTGATTGAGTTACCTTCTGGACTAGACATCTTCTGATCAAGAAGTATCATAGTCAGAGGTTCTGATCCATCTTCACTCTGGACAAAAGTCCATGTTTAGATTTTTCAGAATAAAATTAAATCTATCCTCTGCTAAGGGCTTTGTAAAGATATCTGCCCATTGATGGTCAGTATCAACAAACTTCAGAAGAAGTACGCCCTTCTGTACATAATCTCTAATAAAGTGATACTTTACCTCAATGTGCTTTGCCCTTGAATGCAGGATAGGATTCTTACTCAATGAGATTGCAGCAGTGTTATCACAATAGATTGGGATATTGCTCTCAAGGATCTGATAATCCTCCAGCTGATGTTTCATCCAGAGCATCTGAGTGCTGCATATTGCTGCTGAGATATATTCTGCCTCTGCAGTTGATAGTGCAATGGTTGATTGCCTCTTGCTTGCCCATGAGACTAGATTGCTTCCCAGAAATTGACAATTTCCAGAAGTACTTTTTCTCTCTGTTCTATCTCCAGCATAATCAGCATCACAGTAACCTGAAAGCTTATACTCTGATGTTTTCTTATACATCAAGCCAAGGTTAGTGGTGCCTTTCAGATACCTTAGGATCCTCTTAACAGCAGTTAAGTGGGTTTCCCTTGGATCTGATTGGAAACGAGCACATAAATGAACACTAAATAGAATGTCTGGCCTAGATGCAGTTAAGTATAGATGTGAACCTATCATGCCACGATAGAGCTTCTGACATACTTTACCACTTTTATCTTCTTTCTCCAGAATGCATGTAGGATGCATTGGAGTCTTGGCCACTGTAGATTCCAGCATATTGAACTTCTTCAGAAGTTCTTTAGTGTACTTGCTCTGATGGATATATGTTCCTTCTGGTGTTTGATCAACTTGTATTCCCAGAAAGTACTTTAATTCTCCCATCATACTCATCTCAAATTCAGCCTGCATCATCTCAGAAAATTCTTTACATAGAGATTGATTAGCAGAACCAAATATAATATCATCAACATAAATTTGCACAATTAAGATATCATCTTTATAAGTCTTGCAAAAAAGAGTTGTATCTACTTTACCCCTTACAAACTCATTCTCCAGAAGGAATGAGCTAAGTCTCTCATACCATGCTCTGGGAGCTTGCTTCAGACCGTAGAGTGATTTCTTCAATTTGAACACATGGTCTGGTTTCTTCTCATCTTCAAAACCTGGGGGTTGATGAACATAGACTTCCTCCGAGATATAACCATTTAGGAAGGCACTCTTTACGTCCATCTGATGTAGAACTATGTTGTGATTTACTGAGAAAGAGATCAACAGTCTGATTGCCTCCAGTCTTGCTACTGGAGCAAATGTTTCAGTGTAGTTTATTCCTTCTTGCTGGCTGTAGCCTTGAGCAACTAGCCTTGCCTTGTTTCTGACTACATCTCCTTTCTCATTCAGCTTGTTTCTGAATACCCATTTCGTTCCAATAACATGGACACTCTCAGGCTTCTTCACTAAGCTCCAAACATCGTTTTTGGAAAATTGATTCAATTCTTCTTCCATGGCCAGAATCCAATCCTTGTCCTGAAGAGCTTCATCTATGGACTTGGGTTCAATTAAGGACACCAATCCTTTCAGACTGAGCAAGGTCTCTTCAGAGGGTCTGAAGGCAGATCTGGTTCTGACTGGTTCGTCTTTGTTGCCCAGAATCAATTCCTTAGGGTGAGCTGCAGTGATTCTGCTCTTCTTCAGAGTTTGTGAGTTAGAGGGACCAGCTTCTTCCTCTGGTTCATCTTCCTCTGGCTCAACTTCCTCTGGAGCTTTGCCTTTGTCAGAAACATTAATGCTTAAATCTGCAAACTTTTCAACTAGCTTTGACTGGTCAGAGTCAAGCTTATCATCAAATCTAACATGAATAGATTCTTCAATAGTCTTAGCATCAGTATTATAAAATCTAAAACCTTTAGATCTCTCAGAGTAACCGAGTAATAGACACTTAGAAGACTTAGCATCAAATTTATGCAATCTATCCTTAGTATTGAGAACATAACAAACACAGCCAAAAGGATGAAAATAAGAAATGTTGGGTTTTATGTTCTTCCACAATTCATAAGGAGTCTTATTCAGAATTGGTCTCACAGAGATTCTGTTCTGAATGTAACATGCTGTATTTACTGCCTCTGCCCAAAAGTGCTTAGCCATGCCAGTTTCTTGGAGCATGATTCTAGCCATCTCCTGAAGAGTTCTGTTCTTCCTCTCAACAACACCGTTTTGTTGAGGAGTTCTGGGACAAGAGAAATCATGTGGATTTCCATAGGAATCAAACAGACTCTCAAACTTGTCATTCTCAAACTCTCCACCATGGTCACTTCTGACACGCACAATCCTACAAGCCTTCTCGTTTTGCACTTGAGCAATGAAGGTAGAGAACACAGCATGAGACTCATCCTTGCGGGTTAGAAACTTTACCCATGTCCAGCGGCTATAGTCATCAACGATAACCATCCCATATCTCTTGCCACCTATAGACTCAGTTTTCACTGGTCCAAAAAGGTCGATATGCAGTAGTTCTAACGGCCTTGAGGTTGAGACAACATTCTTTGCCTTGAAAGGGACTTTTGTGAATTTGCCTTTCTGACATGCTTCACAAAGAGCGTCTGAAGCAAACTTCAGATTGGGTAAGCCCCTGACAAGATTTAGCTTGCTCAGCTGAGAAATCTTTCTCATACTGGCATGCCCTAACCGTCTATGCCATACGCACTGCTCTTCATTAACAGACAGAAGGCACTTCACATTCTGAGCCTCCAACTCAGATAATCTGATCTTATAAATGTTGTTCTTCCTCTTGCTGTTAAACAGAACAGAGCCATCGATTTGACTTACAGCCCGACAGGACTTTTGATTGAATATAACATCATAACCCTTGTTAGCTAATTGACTTATAGACAATAAGTTATGTGTTAAGCCGTCTACCAATAACACATTATCAATGCATGGACTACTATCTACACAAATAGTACCAGTACCAACAATTTTACCCTTTTCATTTCCTCCAAAGCCAACTTCGCCTCCAGGCTTAAGTTTCAGCTCTCGGAACATACGCCTTTCTCCCGTCATGTGACGCGAGCATCCACTGTCCAGATACCATGATTGGTGTTTCAGTGGAGCTATCAAGGATATCTGCAACATAGATAATCTTGTCCTTAGGTACCCACTTTCTGGGTCCTTTCTTGTTAGTTACCCAGAGGTTCTGATCACCTTGGGTGTCTCAACATGATATTTTAAAGGAATATTTGCATGATATTTAGTCATAGAGAAAGATCCCTTTTTAAGAGGGTGTTTAGCAACTTTAGCAGGTACAGGATCAGGCAATATGGTACCAGAGGGAACAAAGCATTCATACAAGGATTTAGCTTTAGACACAGAGGGCTCATTTATAATTGGTTTAGAATAGCCAATGCCATGCATTCCATTTCTGCTTACGCCATAGATCATTGAAGGCTTTAAGCTTCTATCCACGCTTTTAGCTAGGAATCTTTGAAAAGACTTTTCATACTTAGATTCATTTCTACAATCAGAGGCATCACAGGCAACAATTTCTTCTAACTTAGCAATCTGGTTCTTAAGCACAGAGTTAGAATTGATCAAGGCATGATTATCATTTTTCAAATCAGAAATAATTTTCTCATGTTCAGAAGGAGTCTTGGAAACAGTAGATAAGTTCTTTTTCAGCTTCTTATGCTTAGACAATAAGGAGTTATACTTATCCATAATATCAGACAATGCATGTTTCAGTTCAGAGGTAGAGAAAGAAGCGAATACCTCATTTTCATCGTCTGAGTTAGGATCTCCTTCTGATTCTGAGTCAGAGTCAACAACTTCCTTTGACTCTGCTTCTTTGTCTTTGACAATAGCCATAAGTCCTTGGACTTCACCATCAGAGTCAACATCCTCTGACTCTGATTCATCAAAGGTTACCATCAGACTCTTCTTTGTCTTGAAGTGCTTCTTTGGCTTCTTGTCCTTCTTCAACTTTGGACAATCACTTTTCTAGTGCCCTGATTCTTTGCACTCAAAACATGTGACTTCCTTGATTGAAGACTTCTTCTGGCCTGAGGACTCATACTTTCCTTTTGCCTTTCCAGAGCCTTTGTACTTGCTCTGCCTGTGCTTCCAGATGCGGTTGAGTCTCTTGGAGATCAGAGTCAGCTCATCTTCATCAGAGTCTTCTGATGCTTCTTCAGATTCCTCTTCTTCAGCTTGAAGAGCTTTTGACTTCTCAACCTTAGCCTTTTCAGATTTAGATTTCAAGGCTATGGACTTTTTCCTCAGATCTTGCATCTCTGAGCGCTTCAGCTCATGGCATTTCAAAATGCTGATGAGTTCTTCTAAACTCATATTCTCAACGTCTCTCGTGAGCTCTATTGAAGTCACTAAGGGCATCCAACTTTCAGGAAGACACCTGATGACCCTTATGACATGATCTTTTGTTGTGTAGCTCTTGTTGAGAGGTCGTATGCCAGCTACAAGTAGCTGAAATCTGGAGAACATTTCTTCAATGGACTCATTTGGCTCCATGATGAAGGATTCATATTTTTGGATCAAAGACAATGCCTTTGATTCTTTGACTTTCTTGTTTCCTTCATGAGACATCTTCAGAGATTCGAAAATGCCTTTCGCAAACTCACGATCTGTAATCTTCTGGTACTCTTCATAGGAAATAGCACTTAGAAGAATTGCTCTTGCTTTGTGATGTTGTGAGTACAGCTTCTTTTGATCTGCAGTCATCTCTGACCTTGGGATCTTCTTGCCATCTGCATCAACTGGACGCCCGTAGCCATCCACAATAATATCCCAGAGATCTGCATCGAAACCCAGAAAGAAACTTTCCAGTCTATCTTTCCAATATTCGAACCTTTGACCGTCGAACATAGGAGGCTTTGCATTGTAACCATCTCTTTGAGTTTCACTGGTGGTGGCAGCCTTTGTTTTTCACACCGGCCCGGATCACTGAACACTGTTAGGTGTGGTAATCAGAACTTGCGCTCTGATACCAATTGAAGGTATGAAAAACGGTAGAAAGGGGGGGGGTTTGAATAACGTTTTCAGTATAAAACTTCCACCTTAAAGATTTTGACAAATCTTTCGAGAACTTAAGTGCTAAAGATAAGAGATAGAAAAGCACACAAGGATTTTATCCTGGTTCACTTGATAAATCACTCAAGCTACTCCAGTCCACCCGTTAAGGTGATTTCTTCCTTCTTAGAATGAAGGCAATCCACTAATCAGGTAAGAGTTACAACTGCACTTGAAACCTACAAGTGACTAACAATTACACTGACTTAGCTCACACTAAGATTCACTCTCTTAGTCTTCTCTAGGATCCGATCAGCCTTGATCTCCTAAAGGAACTAAACAAACTGTTTATCAAAGAATTGTTTACAAGAGATTTGCTTCTAAAAAGCTAATAGTAAACTCAAAGAATTTCAAATGAAAGAAAACTTAGAAGAATTTAAGATTGTCTTGCGCGTATGTGAATGCTTCTAGCCGTTTCTTTCAGTCTTCAGCCTCTTAATATACTCCAAGGATTAGGGTTGAGCGTTGCATGGGAAATGCTACCGTTGGAGGGAAGTTCTGGAAAATCCAGCTTCTGCTGTGTCTGAGACTGTTAGGTAGGTCGTCAGGAAGGTACAGTTACTTTTGTACTTGGATAGCGACGCGACCTTTAAACCTAGGAGACTTCTGATCAGGGGAATGCTTCATATGGGAACTTGTGAAGCCGGTTGATCAGAGTCAGAGGGAAAGCCCAGATCCTCTGACCATTGTTTCTTCTGATTCTGAACTCAGAGGGAAGAACATGGTCTTCAGAGTATCTTGCTTCTGGACATCAGAACTTCACTAATCAACTTCTGGATCTTCAGAGTCTTCTACACCATCAGAATATCTGAGCCTTCAGTGTTTCTTGGTTATCAGACTTTCTGGATCTTCAGAACTTCTAGTGACTGAGTCCACATCAGAGTTTGTATAACTTCAGAACTTCTGAAGCTTTTCCACTGTTCATACTGAACATGGTGAATGCGAAAGCGTTGCTTGGGTTGCTCTTTATACACAGTGCTTCTGATTTGTGTGAGATTGAGTTGTGGTCAGAGCCTGTAAATAGCACACTCAGAAAAACACGTTAGAGTACCACAATTGTTCATATCAAAAGGTTAACTTGTAATCATCAAAACATAGAGTTGTACTACTAGATCAAAACTTGATCTTACACTGTGTTGTATTGACCGACACTAGACCCTTGTGTATTCTTGTTGGTGGAGTTGTGTTGTATTGACCGACACTTACTCCGAGTTGTGTTGTATTGACCGACACTAACTCATGGGTTGTTTTGAGTTTGGGTTGTGAGCTAAACACTTTCGTGGTAAGGACGATTCGATGTTTGGCTAACCATATTGCATCAATCGGGTGAATAACGGGAATGGTTCACCTGTGCATATCATGGTGAATAACGGGAATGGTTCACCTTGCATAAATGATGAATAACGGGAATGGTTCATCATATGGTGAATAACGGGAATGGTTCACCAAGGATGAATAACGGGAATGGTTCATCCAGGATGAATAACGGGAATGGTTCATCCATAGTGAAGAACGGGAATGCTTCACTTGTGGCGAACGGGAACGCGTCACAAATCCGTATCATATTGTGCATTTCACGCATACATTCATTCTGACTTGAATTGTGTGTTGTTTGTTTATTGAAGCATTGTTAGAGCCATAACATGCTAGGATTGTTTATATATGTATATATATCAACATATATCTATACCCCCTATCACATGTTGAGTGTATATCTACTTATTTCTGTGAGTTGACCCTAGCGCCTTGGCTTTGTTTGTATGTTTGTGTTTGGGCGGTCGGCCTGCTGCCAGATGTCGATGGCCGACTGGTTCTCGATGGTCTCTCCCTCGGGGGGAATCAGGTTTGAGATGGAGGACCGGACTGACGAGTGTGGACGTCTGACGAAAGGAGCTTTACGACGCATGGAGCTGAGCTTCAACTTGTCGTCTTCAGTTCGCTTTGGACTCGGTTATGTGAGCAGTAATGGAAGGGTAGGTTTAGGCAGGCGTCATATTTTGTGTAGAGCTCTGATTCGTCTTACTTTTGGGACAGGGTAGGTTTCCGATGCATGGCTTTTCGTGTGGTTCTCTTATTGAGGGATCACAGTGAGTCAGTCGGACTGTAGGGGTCTTTGCTTAGGCCATTTTGAAGCCGACTTTCTCCTAGTGGGTTGTAATTATAAACTTTCTTACTCACACTTCTAGGTCTGTATATTTTTGCCTACGGGCACACTACTTTGGAGTCGCTGCGAGTGCGCGTGACGGGAGAGTGTAGCTGAGGCTGTACAAGTGTTTATATTGTATATCGGTTAGTTTGGTTGTTGGGTTTTGTCTTTATTTCTTTATCGCTTTTATTTAAAGGAATCAAACGAAAAAAAAAATTACCTGTTCTCCGCGTAAAGTTTATTTTTGGTTACTAAAGTGACACCTGGAAATCGGGGTGTTACATTGTGGTATCAGAGCTTAGTCGAGTCTTTTGGGAGTCTTTGGGGAATAGGTCTTCTGTGCTAGGTTGTGTGACTCTGCAAAGAGTGAAAATTGATTGTCTGCAGAGCGATTTTCGCTCTAATTGTTTGCGTTACTACTTAATCGGATTGAGTGATTGTCTAGTGCTACTGTATGGTTAGTACTAATTGGACGTATGATGGAACATAGGATGGTGAACCTTAACCGGATGGCGGAGGCAATAGGTACACTGATCGAGGCAATGATGAACCAGGCTGCGGAAGACGCTTACATGCGCGCTGAAGAGGCTGCACGTGAGCATCATCAACGACTGATGGCGACGGCGATGTATCAACAAAGAGGAATGAACCGAACAGGAGCTGGGGGACCAATGAGGTCAGGATCTCAAGGCTACAACAGAAGGGAGAGCTACCATCAGTGGGGACCGTATCAGCGTTTCGAGGGAAGAGATCTTATCTCAAGAGTCTACAAACCAACGACTGCTGATACTGGAGGGAAGCCAGTTGGTGACAAAGGTGTGACATGTTTTCGATGCGGAAAGTTTGGGCATTTTGCTAACAAGTGCTCAGTGATTGGACGGGGATGCTTCAAGTGTAACCGAGAGGGGCATCTAGCTGTGAACTGCAAGACACTTCAGGGGGGGACGTCTGACAGTAAGATGAAAGGGAGTGATGCTACCGAAGGGACAGGAAACAAGACTTCGGGAAGAACAGTGACGTGTTACAGGTGCAGGGAAGTAGGGCACTATGCTAGTAAGTGCAAGATCAAGGGAAAACTATGCTTTAATTGCAACCAACCGGGACATTTCTCCAGAGATTGTAAGGCACCCAAGGGCGAATCATCAGGGAATGTTGGGAAAGGAAAACGACTTGCTACAGAGGAAAGGATTCATATCAAGGAAGGAGCAAGAGTTGAGGAGTCGAACGAGGAAGAACGTGGGAACGATGGTAATATTTTAACTATTCTTTTATTCTAGAATAACTTACTCCTTTATCTTCGAAACGAGTGCGACGCGCCTAACTTGTGTTTACTACTTAGACTATGATCTTATGATTATTATCCCTAGTAGGACCTTATTCGAAGTTGCTCGTGTTTTAACTATAGAAGTTACACGAGGTTGAGAATAGCACACTAAGTCTAGAAAGTAGTCTTCCACCGATGCGATTATGAGGAAGCTAGTAGCTGAAGAACGAATCTTAGGGACATTCCGTATGGGTAGTATACGTGATATGTTGAGGGTGTGTAGTTCCGTAGCGGGATCATTAAAGGATTTAGTATCAGGATATTTGTGACTACTGGAGGATAGGAACTCATTGATTGTTCCAGTGGGTTTTTCTAAATTTCCACCTTCGATGTATTAGGCCTGATCAACCTAATATTGAGGGGGTGATATTCGGAATCACAGCTGGTAATGGACCTTGATAGAAGGATGTGTAAGATGAATTTGAATTGATTGAGGATTAGTCGGATTTGGGAGGAAAGTTCGTGTTAAGCATTTGATTGTAAAAGATTAAGATTTAAATCTGTGGAAGTCGATGAGTGTCGTATAGACATTGATTGGTTAGTTCGTGTGATTACTCCAAGTAGAGGTAGACTAAGTCGAGAGATTTAAGGCTGGAAAAGTATTAAGTAGTTTCTCGAAAGTTATGAAGTCATAGGTTATGTGATTTCTGAGGTGGGATTGTTAGAGACTAAATAGGTTGGATTTAATATCAGGTTATAGATGATAGCTTGATGGTAGCGAGATTGAGAAGAATTAACTCTGAACTGGATTGTTATAGTCGAGTTTGAGGAATAAGTTTTGCTAACCGTTTGATTAATATGTGGAGACATTATAGTCTTAAGAGATGAATTTTCACTTGAAAAGTGTTGAATTAACGATTAAGTTGGAGAAAGAAAGTTTTAGCATAAGTTGAATACTTGAGGTTGTTGATATGAATTCCAAGGAAATATGCTAAGATTACTAAGTGAGATTTACTAAGTTGGATTGAAATCTTAGGGTTAAGATTTATCTTGAGAGTCGAGGATTGCGTACGAGTAGGAGATCTTATGGTTGTAGGTGTGACAATAGGAGTTGAATCTTAGAAGATTGGAGATCTGAAGATGAGTTTCGGGTTAAATCCATAGAGGTATGATATAAGAGTGATCTTGAAGTAAATGAACTTTGGGTTGTGTAGGGTGTTAAGGTTGGTTATAAGTTGGTGATCGATTGATGTTGATTATGAGGTTGCGGACATAATGACCATGTGATAAGATTTGAATGATGTTAGCATAATAAGTTATGATTATGGATAGCAGGACCAAGTGGTGAGTGTGGAAGCATGACGACACTTATCAGGTCGGTTGGCTAAGTGAAGGAGTTATTGTTTTAAGGAACGGATATTCATTTAAGAAGTATTGAAGGATTAAAGGTCATTAGAGAATCAAACTTGGTGAAGGTTTAGGATTTAAATCTATGAATGTCTGTCTAAAGTGTGTAAGACTCGAAGTTTGTCAGAATTTGATTGAGAGATTAAGAAGTTGATTGATGAGATGGTGATTGAGTCACAAAAAGGAAGGTGTTAGTATTAAGATGAATACATGAGGTTGTTATATTTTGACAAGTTTCTTAGAGCCTAAGAGTGAATGAAACTTTGTTATGGAGTTTGATGGTGCATATTACGGGTAACAAGTGAATTTTACTAAAGTTGAATGAGAATCCTAGGGCTAAGGTTGACCTAGTGAGCTGAGATTCATGTACACATAAGAGATTTAGTGGTGTTAGCGGTTACGATAACGGTTAAATCTCAGAATGTTGTAGGATCGGATGATAAAATGGCTAGTTAAATTCCTTGAGGTATAGTTATGATGTAATCTACTAGAGGATAAGTCTCAATTTGTGCGAAGTGTTAGGGATTTTAGTAAGTGTAAATAGGTCTGAGTGAGGGAAGTTTTGAGGAAGAATACGGTAATAACGGATTGTTAGATGTTAAGAGGAGGATTATCTTATAAGTTGTTGATAAATTGATGTTGAAGGGGATAAGATCAGTGAAGGACAAGAAATAAGGACATAAGTCGAGTTCTAAATTCGAATAATGACTAAGTAGAAGTTTGATTTCATGGTACGAGTGATGATAGTTACGAAGTTGGACGTGACGTTAATGGACTATTCGATTCCAACGCAAGATTTTGTCTAGGAGTTATCAAGCGATCAAGTTGAGTTTTGGATCATGAGGGAAGATCAGGAGGATAGGTTGAACATTCACTTTGAAATGGCAGAGATGTACCGAGTTAAAGAAGAATTTCGGACGACCGGAAGTAAAGAAGTAAGTGGCTAAGGTTATGCGACTGCATGGAGTGCCAGCCAGTATCATTTCAAGCAGAGATCCGACGCAAGTGATCGAGCCAGACGACATGAAGTTGATTGATGGTTTTTCTTTTGAGACACCGACAGTTAGCAGTGGGGATAGAAGAGTGAAACAGTTAAGGGGAAAACAGATTGCTTAAGTAAAGGTTATGAGGAACAATGACACGAGCATTACTACATGGGAATTTGAAGACCAGATCAAGGAACTGTACCCCGGATTCTTTTTGCAGAACTCTGAGTTTCGAGGACGAAACTTTCTTTTTGGAGGGGAGTATTGTAAGACCTGGATTTGCAGAACAAGTTAAGTTCCGACTCACGCGTAGAATCGGTGTAAGCGTGACAGGAGTTTGATATTTGAGAAAGATTAATGAAGAAGAAAGTCCAGGAATTGCTTGAGGAATGTTGCGTAGTCGTTTTCGGAGTTAGTGCGAGTCGTCTGCACACCTGCCTTATGGCGAGCGTGTCCAGTATAGGCTATATCGCTTTTAGAGCAACGTTTTAAGTGAGATTTCGAACTCTTGGAAAATTTAAAGATTCTCTTTATTTTTCCTTCGACCAGCGTTTCATTTCGGAACTCTGGACTGTACGCACGATAGGTTTCACTTTTCGGAAGTCCGACGACGCTTATTTCTTTGCTCCGAAACCCTAGATTCGAGCGATGGATGAAGACTTTTTCTATTCGGGACTTCTAACGAAGATTCCGTCCACGATGCCAGATTTGTTTCGACATTTCCAATCTTTCTCCAGTACAAAGTTTTGTCGTTTGAGCATCACAGTAAAAAGTAGTTTTTCGGGTTAGATTAACTTACACCGCCTTTGGGATTTTAGATATCGTTTTTCCCAAATCATAGATATTTGTTTTGAGTTCGGGAATTCTGACGCCAGAATCTCTCTTAGAATTCCTCGGTGAACGTGTTGCAAAAATCGGAATCGCGAAATTTTCATTTTCCCGCGATTTCACCCGCCTATAAATAGGCGAAAAAGCAAAAATCCCTTCATTTCTTTCCTTCTAGGCCGCGAGCTTCAAGGGGGTGAGGGAGAAGAAGTTTTTCGCGAAAAATCGACCAATCTTCGTGCAGTTCGTCCCTACTTCTAGGTATTGAGGTAACTAACATGAATCCTACCTCTGATTACTGTTTCTGTTGCGTTTCTGAAGTCGTTTCTGTGCTCACAGTTTTGAGCTTTTTCTAAAATTGTCCGATTTCTCTGATTTCTTGGTTGGGTTATGTTCCTTACGTTCCCATGAGTCTAAAACCTCTGTCAGTAATCGCTGATTGTGATCCAGTTGTCCAGGATCTGAAAAACTGTTTCAAAACCCTTTTTGTCTCACATTTCGAAACTTTATTGTCGAAAAGCTGTAATCTGACTTCGTGCCTTTAGGATTTGTTGTCACGGACGTCATGAGGATCATTGCTGTCAAATTTGTTTTCAGAACTGATAACTTTGAAGTTTTGAGCCTTTATTTTGGACCAAAATGCCCCTGGATAGCCGTATTTCGACCCGATTGTCCGAAAATTATTCTGACAGTTTCTTTGCCTTAGTTTTACCCTAAAACTACCTTGTAAACATATTTGATCGAAGAAAAAGAGCCGAAGCTCTTTTTCCTTAAGGGCCGTGGGCTATTCCTTTAGGGGGGGAGTTTTTCGTTTTCGAAAACTTGTCTTTTCGTACCCGATGGTCGTATTCTGAAGCTTTAATGCTTTGTCTATCGTTTATGTGTTGTTTTTCGATCGAACTAATGGATTTTGTGTGGATTCTGCTTTGTTTTCTCCGAGGTTCAGTTGAAGGAACTTTGGAAAGTTCAGAGCACTTGAGTGAAGGAGCTTGTGATTTCGAAGCTGGATCAGCTCGAGGTTAGGGAAACTTACTATATTAGCTATGATTGCATGATAGGCGTCGATAAATTCGACTTATGCTTTGTCTGATGTTGTTTATGATGATGAGTTGATGCTATGATGCTTTTCCATAACTTGTGATGTTGTGCTTTTGTTGGATTGTGCGTTTTGACGCAATTACGGAGTGGAGATTCATTGATCTGGTGATCTTTGATATTTCCGGTTGGATGAACAACCCTAGGCAAGTTCAAATGTGGGGTTTGAGACTTAGCCATTTGTTGGGATTCGTTTGAATACTTAGACTTTCCCCGGGAAACTTCTTTTGGAGGGTTTTTGGAAAACTTAGAATGATTAGAATCTCGAAAACTAGAGACTTTGGGAAACTTAGACTTTGAGAAATAAACTCATAACTTGACTAATTCGAATCGAAACAATTTTTATTAACGTTTAAGGATAGGAGAACTGAAAGGGAAAATATTTACGAAAGACGGGGAAAAGTCGACTTTGTTGTGGGTTTGGAGAGTTATTGGAATTGGGAAAGCCACTAAGGTGAGCAATGTTAATGATTGAAAGTCACCGAGTACTCTAGTACTCTTGGGAGTGTTGTTCGAGTCGTGCTGTATTGACCGGCACAGACTCTGGGCTTGGTTGTGGGTTTTGTTGTTGGGGTTGTGTTTTATTGACCGACACTAATCCCTTGGGTTATCTTGTTGTTGGAGCCGTGTTGTATTGACCGACACTTAGTGCTCTTGTTGTTTGGGCTGTGTTGTATTGACCGACACTAGACCCTTGTGTATTCTTGTTGGTGGAGTTGTGTTGTATTGACCGACACTTACTCCGAGTTGTGTTGTATTGACCGACACTAACTCATGGGTTGTTTTGAGTTTGGGTTGTGAGCTAAACACTTTCGTGGTAAGGACGATTCGATGTTTGGCTAACCATATTGCATCAATCGGGTGAATAACGAGAATGGTTCACCTGTGCATATCATGGTGAATAACGGGAATGGTTCACCTTGCATAAATGATGAATAACGGGAATGGTTCATCATATGGTGAATAACGGGAATGGTTCACCAAGGATGAATAACGGGAATGGTTCATCCAGGATGAATAACGGGAATGGTTCATCCATAGTGAAGAACGGGAATGCTTCACTTGTGGCGAACGGGAACGCGTCACAAATCCGGATCATATTGTGCATTTCACGCATACATTCATTCTGACTTGAATTGTGTGTTGTTTGTTTATTGAAGCATTGTTAGAGCCATAACATGCTAGGATTGTTTATATATGTATATATATCAACATATATCTATACCCCCTATCACATGTTGAGTGTATATCTACTTATTTCTGTGAGTTGACCCTAGCGCCTTGGCTTTGTTTGTATGTTTGTGTTTGGGCGGTCGGCCTGCTGCCAGATGTCGATGGCCGACTGGTTCTCGATGGTCTCTCCCTCGGGGGGAATCAGGTTTGAGATGGAGGACCGGACTGACGAGTGTGGACGTCTGACGAAAGGAGCTTTACGACGCATGGAGCTGAGCTTCAACTTGTCGTCTTCAGTTCGCTTTGGACTCGGTTATGTGAGCAGTAATGGAAGGGTAGGTTTAGGCAGGCGTCATATTTTGTGTAGAGCTCTGATTCGTCTTACTTTTGGGACAGGGTAGGTTTCCGATGCATGGCTTTTCGTGTGGTTCTCTTATTGAGGGATCACAGTGAGTCAGTCGGACTGTAGGGGTCTTTGCTTAGGCCATTTTGAAGCCGACTTTCTCCTAGTGGGTTGTAATTATAAACTTTCTTACTCACACTTCTAGGTCTGTATATTTTTGCCTACGGGCACACTACTTTGGAGTCGCTGCGAGTGCGCGTGACGGGAGAGTGCAGCTGAGGCTGTACAAGTGTTTATATTGTATATCGGTTAGTTTGGTTGTTGGGTTTTGTCTTTATTTCTTTATCGCTTTTATTTAAAGGAATCAAACGAAAAAAAAAATTACCTGTTCTCCGCGTAAAGTTTATTTTTGGTTACTAAAGTGACACCTGGAAATCGGGGTGTTACAGGCATCAGCATCTGCGGCAGCGTGTTTCCTCTTGATTCCATTAGTGTTAAAAACGGGAGGGAACTCAAACGCTTTAGCAGCAAGGGCGCGCTTCAGTGCGACTTCAGTACAGTTCATTCCTCCTAGGAATAATTGGATGGTGTTTTTGGGAGCGACTTCAAGCAACTGTGAGCACCCGAGAATGGGGAGCCCAGCGAAAAAGCCAAGGATGATTTTATCTTCATCACTCAGCGACGCATCTGACGGCGACGGAACGTCGCGAGGGCTCTTGGTCCAGTAGAAAGGAAACTGAGCAGTCCCGTCCCGAAGGGTGAAAGCTTCAGGGTAAGTGGGATGCACGATTATGCTGAAGTACCGGTGCTGGGTCCCTTCTTGACGTTGCTCTTGTAGGGGAAGAGGCGCTGCCGACCCGTACGAGACTTCAAAGAGATCCACCCTGGGGTCGGGGTCTTCAAAGATTTTGGCTCCACCGCGTAGAAATAGAAGAAGTGGGCGGTCTTCGCTTCAAGACCGACGACGTTGCAAAGAATATAGAAACACCGAATGAAGGCCTAGGCATTCTGATGGAGTTGGCTTGGGGCCACGTTAATTTCCCTCATCACTTGGCGAAGGAAGGGGGAGAAGGGTAGTTTGATCCCAAAGTCGAGGAAAAAGTACTCGCAAACGTAGAAGAAAGGAGGTTCTTCCACGCCTTGTTCAACCGTGCGATGTTGCCAGGGTCGGCGGATGCTTATGCATCGCCAGGTGACGAGGACATCTTCGAGAGATATCTTGTGGCAAAGCCCACCTGCCCGGCGAGTTGTCTCAATGACGGACTCGTTAGAGGACTGCTCAGAAGGTTGACAGATGGCTCCTTGAGTGGGGGTTTTATTCGTGGACTGGGGCAGGGTGGCAAAAACCCGATGCCAAAAGGCGTTGATTTCACTCTCAATAAGGGGAAATCCTCCGGAGGGAGGAGGGTTAACCAAAGGATGAGATGCGGGAGGATCCTTTGGTGCGGCGTTGGGAAGTCATTTCTGCTAAAAGGAAGAATAAGGATGAAAAAGGGAAAGGGCGCAAGGTTGTCAACTTCAGCAGATTGTAAGGATTCCAGTTGGGACGAGCAGCGGTTGGGAAATCGTGCCCCATCATGGCAAAGTTGGAATTATTATTCAAGGGAGTGTGGCGCAGATTTCGGGAAACAAGGGCAACACATTAAATGAAAAGTTACAACGGCTGAAGCTTATTGGTTCGAATTCAAATTGGCAGGCTTTACTACGATTTGAAGAGACGTTTCAAAGATAGCAGTTGAGATTTTGTGGATTCGCTGACCTTTGCACCACTCTGGGTAGCTACGCGTGGCGTAGGCTCAACACATGTCAAAATATCACGATTCAGGGCACGTGCGTAACTGTGACAAGGCAAGCAAACCAAGCACCATAGCCACAAGCCGACTCGAGTCGCCAGGGGAACGTAGCAAGAAGTTCAAAATTTTAATTTTCAAGCTTTAATTACCAAGCCATGTTGGCCATTGTTCTTCGTTATTAAACCCTAAGTTTTAGCATTAATTAGCTTCTCATGGCCATCGCCTTAGTTTTTCTACTTAAAGACACCCTTAGCTCTCATGCTTCGAGCTCGGTGTCTTGTGAACTTGTGGACTGGGCGAGACTTCAGGGTCCGTCGCCCAGGAGCGCCAGCTTAGTGCGACGAGCGGACCAAGGACTTGGGCCTCCTCCCAGAGGCCCAACCGGCCCATTAGGAAGGGTTAGAGGCGCCAAGCCCAACTCCACATCTATAACTAGGGGATGAATACCAATTGTAAAGGGCTCTGAGTTCATTTAAGAAATAACAAGATTGAAATTCAGTTACTTTCTCTCTCTAAAGCGGTTACCCTCTCATTCTCTCTAGTAATCTCGCATCACGTTCCTTACATTCTAGGTACTATACCTCATCTCAATGTTGTTGGATAGAACAATATCTCAACATGAGAAAATAGATTGCCCTTGACTCTCAATTATTGTTATTGCAAAACATAATGATAATGGAAATTGTCTTCTTTGGAATTTAAAAGGATAACATGGGTCAGTGTAAGACCCTTATACCTAGGGGTATTATTCTTAATTAATTTTCGATTTACGCCTAGGTTTTCGCGTCGTCATAAGGAAAGAAGATCGTTTGAAGCAAGAGGAGCATGTGAAGAATGAGCACCATCTTTATATCAGAAAAAGATCTCAGACAAACTTGGAGAAGAAGTCTTGTGATCTAACAAAGCACAATGGCCAAAGCTGAAGTACAACGTTGTCACCATCAAGTTCACATACTTGTTCATCAACGAATAGAAGCAAAGACCAATGCTACCTACCAACTGACATAATACATCTTTTGGGCAAAAGGTCTTCATCAAACAGAGTCATGCATTTAATGCATCTGACATCAAGTACATAGAAGCATCGTTTGATCCAATGGCTAGAATCTTTGTGAAGAATGTAACATCCCTAAATCTCGGGGGTCACTTTATTATTCTTTCTCGAAAACGTGGGTAAATTTTAGCCGAAATTAAAGCCTTTTGAAATATAGTTCACTGATAAAGAAGTAGTAACTTGAGAAGTAGACCGAATAATTCATGTTATTAATAAAAGCTTTGGAAGCGTACAATGATTCTTTCAAATTAAAGCATAATGATTAAACTAGTGTTCGACCGCCCCCGAGCAACCACAACAAGAAGGTTTCTAGATTAGGTTCGAACCCTATGAGCAAACTCGGCTCACCCCAAGGTACAGACTCAATTATCACATTCAATACCCGACTCATAGGCCGCGTGTCCTCCAAGGCGGAGTCCAACACTCACATCACATCGTCTCGCATCCTCTGCTCTCACAAATCCCATAGCTGAACCATCTATCGCGTGGTCGATGTCTCGAGCCTTGTCGTCGTCCATATCAAGCAGGTATAGGGCCGTATCTCGACTGATCACACGCATGCTTGTTGTCTCGACGTTAAATGCCCCAAACAACAAACAAGCAAATGTCAACTTCTAACACACACATATCATAAGTAGGGTATACTACCCCATCAATCACAAGTTCTTCCCTAAGCTAATATTCACAAATAGGGGAACTATATTAAGTTCTTAGTTTTACAAGAATGGGGAACTATTTCATAACTCTAAGTTATTGTTAGTCAATGCTCGTGCACATGCATGCAGACGCTTCGGATATCTATTAAGCTGATCCCTCTTGGAAAGGCAGGACGAACACGACTCCATGATCGGGGTTGGACACTTCCAACGCACCGCTGCCCAACAACTTGATGAAAGGGGTTGGACCTCTCCAACGCACTGCCGTTTCACGTTTGTCCTTTGTGGTCCATCCCCTGAACGTCACCACCGACTAGCCCAATCCAGGTCACCAGTCGTGGCCAACCAAGCCCAATCCAGGTCACTTGGCCCACAAATGCATGTCATGCAAGTCAGTCATCATCACTAGGCACTAAGCCTTTCACGTTCATCTCATATGAACAAAATCTCATAACATAATAACTGGCATGCGTATTAATAAATGAAGCTATCAATAATCATATGGGCATGTTCGTAATAACAATAGCTAACATTTATTGCATTAATAATCATATAGCATCTCTAGCACATATTTTATTGGTAACCCTAGTATCATGCTTACTAAGAATCACAACCACAAACATATCTCTAGGCCGAGGTCGAAATGCCCTTACTAGCATATTCATCTAGCATAAGGTCCTTAACATTTCACAATCATACAATCACAATCAATAATTCTAGGCCGTAGCCGAAGTGCCCTTACTAGCATATTCATCTAGCATAAGGTCCTTAACATATCACAATCATACAACCACAATCAATAATTCTAGGCCGTAGCCGAAGTGCCCTTACCTCGAAGGTATGCTTTCCTAAAAGTCTCGGGTTGCTCCTTGAAGCTAGGTCCACACTCGAAAAGGTCCTACCAACGAACGGATAGAGTAACGGTACGAATTAGTAATCGTTAGCGATAACATATCCCTTCCCTATATTTTCAAAAATATAATATTAGAACCTCAAAAAACCAAAACTTTCCCTTTCATAAGATCAAAACCTCCTTTCTAAAATCTTTTATTTGAAGATCATAAGAACATCATAAGAACATCAAGAAATTCTTTAAGAAGACTCATATTCACAAACATCTCTAAGAAACTCGATTAAAATCATTCTCTTATGGATTTGGTAGCTCAGCAGAAGCTGCAACATAGAGCATATTGAGAATGACCTTGCTCAAGGCTTAGAAACTAAACTAATCTAAGAACAAGAAAATGAAAAGAAAGACAAGAGAGGGAGAGAGAACTCACGGCTACAATAGGGAGACCTTGGTGAGTTGGTGTGAAGAAATGAGAGGGGGAGAGTGTCTATTTATACTAGAGGGGAGGGGACAAGGCATTCAAGAGAGGAATGAATGAAAATTTCCCTCCAATAGCCCTTTGAATTTTCGGCCAAAGCTTGGTCAACAAAGGTTAGTTTTTCAATTTATTTTATAGTCCAAAACTCTCTTTAAAACCATGCTTTAGTCCTCCATTTAATTGGAATTAAAACCACAACTTTCAACCATTCAAAAACAGATCCTTGCTGACTTTAGATGAAGGAATCTTTATTTTTAAAATAGTCCTTTTAAAGTCAAAACATTCAAAGACAAGTCCCTCCATGAAAGCCTCCATTCCTTGATTTTCTCCTTCTCCATAAACACCATAAATCACCTTAAAACTTGAAAAAAAACCACACCTTTCTTCCCCACTCTGTTAAGTTCAAACGCATTATAACGTTTTTAAAATCTTATTTTGATCATAACAATTTTTATAGAAGTATTTCTATTGTAAAACTAATCTCATCATAACATTTGAATTTCAGGAGAAACTCATTTCTAGTTATATGCTTCAACGTTCAATCATCACAAACAGAAAAGTCTCAGAAGTCACAAGACTGTTTGGCAAGCAAACTCATTCAAGTCAAGACACATCTACTTTGACCGTCGAATGCCAAGTCATCAGTTAGAAATATTGAAGACAAATTTTGAGCGCCAAAGATAAAGTCAGATTGCAACCAATTGACCCTCATCCAAATCAAAAGGCAATCAATTAACTTACATTCAAATTTGATCACGTGAAGACTATGTTACTTTAGCTAAAGGCACGGTGACCAACAAGTGAAGGTATGAAAAACGGTAGAAAGGGGGGGGGGGGTTTGAATAGCGTTTTCAGAATAAAACTTCCAGCTTAAGATTTTAACAAATCTTTCGAGACACAAGTAAAGTGCTTAAGAAAAGAGATGAGAAAAGCACACAAGGATTTTATCCTGGTTCACTTGATGAATCACTCAAGCTAGTCCAGTCCACCCGTGAAGGTGATTTCTTCCTTCTTAAAATGAAGGCAATCCACTAATCAGAGAATTGTTACAACTGCACTTGAAACCTACAAGTGACTAACAATACACTGACTTAGCTCACACTAAGATTCACTCTCTTAGTCTTCTCTAGGATCCGATCAACCTTGATCTCCTAAAGGTAAACTAAACAACTGTTTAAGAAATATTGTTTACAAAGAAATTGCTTCTGAAAAGCTTGTAGTAAACACAATGAAGAAAGAATGCTTAGAAGATTTTAATATTGCTTGCGCGTATAAGTTTCTTCCAACTGCATCTTTCAGTCTTCAGCCTCTATATATACTCCAAGGATTAGGGTTTGAACATTGCATGGGAATGCTACCGTTGGAGGGCAGATCTGGGATTTCCAGCTTCTGCTGTGGCTGAGAATATTAGGTTAGGTCGTCAGGATAGTACATTTGCTTTTGTACTTTGGATAGTGACTTGACCTTTAACCTTGTAGAGTTCTCATCAGAGGAATGCTTCGTGTTGGAACTTGTGAAGCTTGTTGATCAGAGTCAGAGGGAAGCATGGATCCTCTGACCGTTGTACCTTCTGATTCTGAACTCAGAGGAGAAGTACTTGGTCATCAGAGCCATTTTGCTTCTGGACTTCAGAGTCTTCACTTTTCAGCTTCTAGATCTTCAGAGTCTTCTACACCATCAGAACATCTGATCCTTCAGAGTGTCTAGGTTATCAGAACGTCTGGATCTTCAGAACTTCAAGTGAGTTGAGTCCACATCAGAGCTTGATTAGCTTCAGATCTTCTGAAGCTTTTCTACTATTCAGATTGAACATAGAGATTGCGAAAGCGTTGCTAGGGTCACTCTTTAAGCAAAGTGTTTCTCATTTGTGTGAGATTAAAATAAGGTTAGAGCCTGTTAAGAGCACACTCAGAAAACACGTTAGAGTACCATAATTGTTCATACTAAAATGTTATCTTGTAATCATCAAAACATAGAGTTGTACTACACGATCAAAACTTGATCTACAACAAGGGGAAAGGACAAGCCGTCAACATCAAATTTCCAAATTGTCTCATGTCTGAAAAGTAGCCCATGTCTATTGTCACCTACTAGCTGACAAACATCACCTTTCCGGCTTAAGGATATACTTGCTTCTGAGCATGCATTAAATGAAGCTACCAACCGAGGCCATTTGAATCAACGGATGGATCTCATCTCACAACGGCTAGAACAACGGTCGGATTATATCTCTCAACGGCTACAACACTAGCAAGCGAGTATATAAGGCACACTTGAAGAATGAAGACCAAGGGAATTAATTCTGAAAGACAAGAACTCAAGCATTCATTCCAATCTTCTTCAAAGCATTCAAAGCTCAAGAAGAAAACTCCTAAGTGTCAAACCTAAGCCTTTATTTCTGCAAGTGAAAGAGAGAACCTCGTACCTTAAAAGAGTCAAATCTCTTTATTCCTTTCTCTCTTAGACTTAGAACTTGCAAGTGAACCAAAGTCAAATATGAACTCATACACTTAGAGTTGTAGTGCTATAAATTCTCTATCTTTACTCTTGAACAAAGAGAAACCCTGTAGAGTGAATTAATCTTGTAAAGATTGTTGGAGAAGTCCTGAACAATACTTGTAGGAGAAGTCCTGTAGAATACTTGGAGAAGTCTGTGATAATACTTGTAGGAGAAGTCCTTGAGAATACTTGTATTGAAGAAGTCATTAATACTTGCTTGTGAAAATCTTGGTGGTGGCCAAGTACTGGACGTAGCTCAATCGTTTAGGGTGAACCAGTATAAATCTCTGTGTGTTGATCGTCTGCCTTACTTTCTTATATTTCCGCTGCACTAAACGGTTTACGAAAAGTCATACTAAACGTTTTTCAAGAACTAATATTCTTTTCACAAACCTAAGTTTTAAAAAGCAATTTTCAAGAACACAATTCAAACCCCCCTTTCTTGTGTTATTTATTTGCATCTCAATTGGCATCAGAGCTTAGTCTCTAGACTAACATTTTAAGCAGGTGTAGAGTAAAGATCCATGGTAGAAGATCTAGCTATCACTACGGGCTCATCCACCAACAAGCCTCCCTTCTTTGATGGAACTGAATATCCTTACTTGAGAACTCACATGCAACTATTCATTGAGTCCTCAAACTACAAGTTGTGGGAGATCATTGAAAACACACTTACATGTTATCAATCACACAACTTGCAATCACAGTAACTTAGCAACTTAACACATAACATCAATTCAGAAACAACATCATATAATGAACTATTAAACATATCTAAATTAAATATAATTCATATATAACAGATTCTGCAACTATTATACAAAAACAAAATTTTCCTAATTTTCCCCCAAAAACTCGTCATCTCCCTGCATTATCCCCCTCATGCGCGCACTACCGCGCGCACCACTACCTACATGCTCCACCTCCCACATGTGTAACCCTCGGTCTTGCCGCGCGCCACCGCGCCTTGCGCATAACCACGCGCGCGCACCACATCTTTTTTCGAAAACAACATTTGCACCTAAAATGACCCATTTTATTCAAAACGTTTATAAATTGTACAGTAACCTACGCGATTTTTTTAAATATCTCAAATACACTCCGAAAAATCCAATATTTTTTATCATGGTTCCTTATACACGTTTTTTAAATCCCTGTAAATTTTCAAGTCGAAATTCGAAGTACAAAATTCAGGAAAAATCGAACACTAACAACATTTTGTGAGAAACGAGACAGCTTAACCTATCCTCACTAAAACACATAAATCGAGCAACAGACGTCGGAATGACGTGAAACCAACGACAAAAGTTTCATAACAGAAAGTGCAACAACTTTTATGAAGACTACTTCTTCAAATTCGGTCATTAACATAGCTCTAAATAGGGTTCAAGAGATCGTAAATTTCTCAACCCGCGCATCATGCGCGCCTATCTTCTACACCCAAAATTCATCTTAAAATCAAACCCTAGCTATTTCACTTTGGGAATTTCTGCATCCTAGGGTTCCTAACTCATGCTTCCTATAATTACCCAAATCATACTAATCCATAAAACATGAATCCAAACCCTTACCTCTTGAAGATCAAATTCTAGGTTTTCTTCTCTTTTGTCCCCTTCTCTCTTTCATGCTTCTTTTCTTCTACTCTGCCAACTCCTCCAATTCTCAAATTCTGATTTCTCTCTTTCTATTTCACTCCTAACCCTTAAATAGTCTTACAATGGGCCCCACTCCCAACTACTCACTATAAAACCTAAACCCGTTATTTATCTAAATCATATACTATATCACATAAGATTTAAATAATAATCACATATATCACACATATACAATTTAAATAATTTACTCACTCCATATATCACATAATCACTTAATTATCTAATAAAATAACTTAATTACCTTATTATATAATAAAATCTCATAATCACCTTATTATATAGTAAAAACACCTATTTATTCAAATCACTATAACCTAATAATAATTAAAATAAATTAATAAGTATTCTACTAATCAGAAAATGGGGTGTTACAACTCTCCCCCACTTAGGAATTTTCACCCTCAAAAATTTCCTTAAACGAACAACTCGATTTTACTGAGAATTCCAAACAGTACCGATTGTGTCATAAACACATATCAAATACAAAGGAATTAAACATGCTAATAAACCTAGCCTACTGACCGATCATGCTCTGATACCACTAATGTAACACCCTCTAAACCCCGCGTAAATATTATAGCTTAAATCAGAGTAAAACACATAACACAGAGGGTGTCACACTTATTCTCCATATACATTAACCAAAACACCTATCATGCTCATAATTTAGATATAAATTTCCAACTTTGATGTCATAACATCATATGCATAGCACAGTGGATTTATTTTCAACTCCAAAATTAAACATAATCCAAGTATGAATAAAGAGAGTTCATAAAATCACTCTTAACATCAAGGGACAAAGCTAAACGTTTTCCCCGTGTTACATAACAGAGCATGACTCCCCTAACTAAACCATAAATTAAAGACTAGCTCCTCCAACTAACCCTTGCGAGAAACTCCACTGTCCTCGGTACCTGAGCGATGTCGCATAGAACATCATTCCAACAGAAGGGTGAGAACTCATATCATATGGATAAACATAATAATAAATAATGTAAAAGCTTATCTATGTTTCACATAAATTCTTCACACTCCACTAACAAATAATAAATTATGTAATTTAATATAATCAATCAATCTCACAGTTATGACAATACTCCATAATTCATTGCATCAAGTAAGAAAGTATTATTGTCTCCAATTACCACAACATTAAATCTCAGAAAATATCACAATTACCATTAATTAGCATCAACAACACCCTAACACATATGACTCAAGTGAGACCCGTGCAAATGCCTTTGGTACCAAAGTTGTTATCCTTAGCGGTATCACCGCGTCCACTCCAGACAGATAACCACCAATAAAGACCTCGCTCTAGGCTTCAAAACCACTCCAGTTTTGGGACAAGTAACTAGCCTCCACGAGAACTAGCAAACATTGCCTATTGACAACAATGCAGTGTATTGGGCAAAACTCAACTAACATATGCATATTCAGACCATCTCCAAGTTTTAATTATTTTAGCATATTCATCACCAGCTCAAAAATTCAAATCATCTCCAATTTCACAAAATACACTTACATGTTATCAATCACACAACTTGCAATCACAGTAACTTAGCAACTTAACACATAACATCAATTCAGACAAAAAGTGTCTAGTTATACCACAATAAGTTTAAGCTCATGATATTCCTCCATCGAATGTGATGAAAGTTCGTAGAGCTCAACTAAACACGGGTGTTTAAGGTTAAGGGTTAAGGGTTTAGGGTTCAGGGTTTAGGTTTTAGAGTAGGACAAAAGTATAAAGAGACCAACAAGCTTTTGAGAAGACATAAATTTAAAATCGTGTTATTAATCTATTGTATGTGATATGAGTTTGTAGAGCTCAACTGAAACTTACTACAAATGGAGAATTGTAACGAAATAAGTAGAGTAGGAACAAAGGAGAAAGATGCCAAAATATTACTTTTGAGTGAAGAAATTCGTCCCTGATGACCAAAAGTGTCTTGTTGTACCACAATAAGTTTAAGCTCAGGATATTCCTCCATCGAATGTGATGCAAGTTCGTAGAGCTCAACTAAATGTCGGTGTTTAAGGTTAAGGGTTAAGGGTTAAGGGTTTAGGGTTTAGGTTTTAGAGTAGGACAAATGTATAAAGAGGCCAACATGCTTATGGCGGACATAAATATAAAATCGTGTTATTAATCTATTGTATGTGACATGAGTTCGTAGAGCTAAAGTAAAACTTACTACAAATGGAGAATTGTAACGAAATAAGTAGAGTAGGAACAAAGGAGAAAGAGGCCAAAATATTGCTTTTGAAAGGAGAAATTCGTCCCTAATGACCAAAAGTGTCTTGTTGCACCACAATAAGTTTAAGCTCATGATATTCCTCCATCGAATGTGTTAGAAGTTCGTAGAGCTCAACTAAATGTCGGAGTTTAAGGTTAAGGGTTAAGGGTTTAGGGTTTAGGTTTTAGAGTAGGATAAAAGTATAAAGAGGTCAACATGCTTATGAGAGGATAAAAATTTAAAATCGTGTTATTAATCTATTGTATGTGATATGAATTCGTAGAGCTCAACTAAAACATACTACATATGGAGAATTGTTACGAAATAAGTAGAGTTGGAACAAAGAAGAAAGAGGCCAAAATATTGCTTTTGAGTGGAGAAATTCGTCCCTAATGACCAAAAGTGTCTTTCTGTACCACAATAAGTTTAAGCTCATGATATTCCTCCATCGAATGTGATGCAAGTTCGTAGAGCTCAACTAAATGTCGGTGTTTAAGGATAAGGGTTAAGGGTTTAGGGCTAGGGATTAGGGTTTAGGATTTAGAGTAGGACAAAAGTATAAATAGGTCAAGAAGCTTATGAGAGGACATAAATTTAAAATCGTGTTATTAATCTATTGAATGTGACATGAGTTCGTAGAGCTCAACAAAAACTTACTACAAATAGAGAATTGTAACGAAATAAGTAGAGTAGGAACAAAGGAGAAAGAGGTCAAAATATTGCTTTTGAGTGGAGAAATTCGTCCCTAATAACACAAAGTGTCTTGTTGTACCACAATAAGTTTAAGCTCATGATATTCCTCCTTGAATGTGATGCAAGTTCGTAGAGCTCAACTAAATGTCGGTGTTTAAGGGTAAGGGTTAAATGTTTAGGGTTTAGGTTTTAGAGTAGGACAAAAGTATAAAGAGGCCAACATGCTTACGGAGGACTTAAATTTAAAATCGTGTTATTAATCTATTGTATGTGATATGAGTTCGTAGAGCTAAACTAAAACTTACTACAAATGGGGAATTGTAAAGAAATAAGTACAGTAGGAACAAAGGAGAAAGAGGCCAAAATATTGCTTTTGAGTGGAGAAATTCGTCCCTGATGACCAAAAGTGTCATGTTGTACCACAATAAGTTTAAGCTCAGGATATTCCTCCATCGAATGTGATGCAAGTTCGTAGAACTCAACTAAATGTCGGTGTTTAAGGTTAAGGGTTAAGGGTTAAGGGTTTAGGGTTTAGGTTTTAGAGTAGGACAAGTGTATAAAGTGGCCATCATGCTTATGGAGGACATAAATATAAAATCGTGTTATTAATCTATTGTATGTGACATGAGTTCGTAGAGCTAAAGTAATACTTACTACAAATGGAGAATTGTAACGAAATAAGTAGAGTAGGAACAAAGGAGAAAGAGGCCAAAATATTGCTTTTGAAAGGAGAAATTCGTCCCTAATGACCAAAAGTGTCTTGTTGCACAACAATAAGTTTAAGCTCATGATATTCCTCCATCGAATGTGTTAGAAGTTCGTAGAGCTCAACTAAATGTCGGAGTTTAAGGTTAAGGGTTAAGGGTTTAGGGTTTAGGTTTTAGAGTAGGATAAAAGTATAAAGAGGTCAACATGCTTATGAGAGGATAAAAATTTAAAATCGTGTTATTAATCTATTGTATGTGATATGAATTTGTAGAGCTCAACTAAAACATACTACATATGGAGAATTGTTACGAAATAAGTAGAGTTGGAACAAAGAAGAAAGAGGCCAAAATATTGCTTTTGAGTGGAGAAATTCGTCCCTAATGACCAAAAGTGTCTTGCTGTACCACAATAAGTTTAAGCTCATGATATTCCTCCATCTAATGTGATGCAAGTTCGTAGAGCTCAACTAAATGTCGGTGTTTAAGGATAAGGGTTAAGGGTTTAGGGCTAGGGATTAGGGTTTAGGTTTTAGAGTAGGACAAAAGTATAAATAGGTCAAGAAGCTTATGAGAGGACATAAATTTAAAATCGTGTTATTAATCTATTGAATGTGACATGAGTTCGTAGAGCTCAACAAAAACTTACTACAAATTGAGAATTGTAACGAAATAAGTAGAGTAGGAACAAAGGAGAAAGAGGTCAAAATATTGCTTTAGAGTGGAGAAATTCGTCCCTAATGACACAAAGTGTCTTGTTGTACCACAATAAGTTTAAGCTCATGATATTCCTCCTTGAATGTGATGCAAGTTCGTAGAGCTCAACTAAATGTCGGTGTTTAAGGGTAAGGGTTAAATGTTTAGGGTTTAGGTTTTAGAGTAGGACAAAAGTATAAAGAGGCCAACATGTTTACGGAGGACTTAAATTTAAAATCGTGTTATTAATCTATTGTATGTGATATGAGTTCGTAGAGCTAAACTAAAACTTACTACAAATGGGGAATTGTAAAGAAATAAGTACAGTAGGAACAAAGGAGAAAGAGGCCAAAATATTGCTTTTGAGTGGAGAAATTCGTCCCTGATGACCAAAAGTGTCTTGTTGTACCACAATAAGTTTAAGCTCAGGATATTCCTCCATCGAATGTGATGCAAGTTCGTAGAGCTCAACTAAATGTCGGTGTTTAAGGTTAAGGGTTAAGGGTTAAGGGTTTAGGGTTTAGGTTTTAGAGTAGGAGAAATGTATAAAGAGGCCAACATGCTTATGGAGGACATAAATATAAAATCGTGTTATTAATCTATTGTATGTGACATGAGTTCGTAGAGCTAAAGTAATACTTACTACAAATGGAGAATTGTAACGAAATAAGTAGAGTAGGAACAAAGGAGAAAGAGGCCAAAATATTGCTTTTGAAAGGAGAAATTCGTCCCTAATGACCAAAAGTGTCTTGTTGCACCACAATAAGTTTAAGCTCATGATATTCCTCCATCGAATGTGTTAGAAGTTCGTAGAGCTCAACAAAATGTCGGAGTTTAAGGTTAAGGGTTAAGGGTTTAGGGTTTAGGTTTTAGAGTAGGATAAAAGTATAAAGAGGTCAACATGCTTATGAGAGGATAAAAATTTAAAATCGTGTTATTAATCTATTGTATGTGATATGAATTCGTAGAGCTCAACTAAAACATACTACATATGGAGAATTGTTACGAAATAAGTAGAGTTGGAACAATGAAGAAAGAGGCCAAAATATTGCTTTTGAGTGGAGAAATTCGTCCCTAATGACCAAAAGTGTCTTGCTGTACCACAATAAGTTTAAGCTCATGATATTCCTCCATCGAATGTGATGCAAGTTCGTAGAGCTCAACTAAATGTCGGTGTTTAAGGATAAGGGTTAAGGGTTTAGGGCTAGGGATTAGGGTTTAGGTTTTAGAGTAGGACAAAAGTATAAATAGGTCAAGAAGCTTATGAGAGGACATAAATTTAAAATCGTGTTATTAATCTATTGAATGTGACATGAGTTCGTAGAGCTCAACAAAAACTTACTACAAATTGAGAATTGTAACGAAATAAGTAGAGTAGGAACAAAGGAGAAAGAGGTCAAAATATTGCTTTAGAGTGGAGAAATTCGTCCCTAACGACACAAAGTGTCTTGTTGTACCACAATAAGTTTAAGCTCATGATATTCCTCCTTGAATGTGATGCAAGTTCGTAGAGCTCAACTAAATGTCGGTGTTTAAGGGTAAGGGTTAAATGTTTAGGGTTTAGGTTTTAGAGTAGGACAAAAGTATAAAGAGGCCAACATGCTTACGGAGGACTTAAATTTAAAATCGTGTTATTAATCTATTGTATGTGATATGAGTTCGTAGAGCTAAACTAAAACTTACTACAAATGGGGAATTGTAAAGAAATAAGTACAGTAGGAACAAAGGAGAAAGAGGCCAAAATATTGCTTTTGAGTGGAGAAATTCGTCCCTGATGACCAAAAGTGTCTTGTTGTACCACAATAAGTTTAAGCTCAGGATATTCCTCCATCGAATGTGATGCAAGTTCGTAGAGCTCAACTAAATGTCGGTGTTTAAGGTTAAGGGTTAAGGGTTAAGGGTTTAGGGTTTAGGTTTTAGAGTAGGAGAAATGTATAAAGAGGCCAACATGCTTATGGAGGACATAAATATAAAATCGTGTTATTAATCTATTGTATGTGACATGAGTTCGTAGAGCTAAAGTAATACTTACTACAAATGGAGAATTGTAAAGAAATAAGTACAGTAGGAACAAAGGAGAAAGAGGCCAAAATATTGCTTTTGAGTGGAGAAATTCGTCCCTGATGACCAAAAGTGTCTTGTTGTACCACAATAAGTTTAAGCTCAGGATATTCCTCCATCGAATGTGATGCTAGTTCGTAGAGCTCAACTAAATGTCGGTGTTTAAGGTTAAGGGTTAAGGGTTAAGGGTTTAGGTTTTAGAGTAGGACAAATGTATAAAGAGGCCAACATGCTTACGGAGGACTTAAATTTAAAATCGTGTTATTAATCTATTGTATGTGATATGAGTTCGTAGAGCTAAACTAAAACTTACTACAAATGGGGAATTGTAAAGAAATAAGTACAGTAGGAACAAAGGAGAAAGAGGCCAAAATATTGCTTTTGAGTGGAGAAATTCGTCCCTGATGACCAAAAGTGTCTTGTTGTACCACAATAAGTTTAAGCTCAGGATATTCCTCCATCGAATGTGATGCTAGTTCGTAGAGCTCAACTAAATGTCGGTGTTTAAGGTTAAGGGTTAAGGGTTAAGGGTTTAGGTTTTAGAGTAGGACAAAAGTATAAAGAGGCCAACATGCTTACGGAGGACTTAAATTTAAAATCGTGTTATTAATCTATTTTATTTGATATGAGTTCGTAGAGCTAAACTAAAACTTACTACAAATGGGGAATTGTAAAGAAATAAGTACAGTAGGAACAAAGGAGAAAGAGGCCAAAATATTGCTTTTGAGTGGAGAAATTCGTCCCTAATGACCAAAAGTGTCTTGCTGTACCACAATAAGTTTAAGCTCATGATATTCCTCCATCAAATGTGATGCAAGTTTGTAGAGCTCAACTAAATGTCGGTGTTTAAGGTTAAGGGTTAAGGGTTTAGGGCTTAGGGTTTAGGTTTTAGAGTAGGATAAAAGTATAAAGAGGTCAACAAGCTTATGAGAGGATAAAAATTTAAAATTGTGTTATTAATCTATGGTATGTGATATGAGTTCGTAGAGCTCAACTGGAACTTACTACAAATGGAGAATTGTAACGAAATAAGTAGAGTTGGAACAAAGGAGAAAGAGGCCAAAATATTGCTTTTGAGTGGAGAAATTCGTCCCCAGTGACCAAAAGTGTCTTGTTGTACCACAATAAGTTTAAGCTCATGATATTCCTCCATCGAATGTGATGCAAGTTCGTAGAGCTCAACTAAATGTCGGTGTTTAAGGTTAAGGGTTAAGGGTTAAGGGTTTAGGGATTAGGTTTTAGAGTAGGACAAAAGTATAAAGAGGTCAACAAGCTTATGAGAAGGACATAAATTTAAAATCGTGTTAATAATCTATTGTATGTAACATGAGCTCGTAGAGCTCAACTAAAACTTACTACAAATGGAGAATTGTAACGAGATAAGTAGAGTAGGAACAAAGGAAAAAGAGGCCAAAATATTGCTTTTGAGTGGAGAAATTCGTCCCGAATGACCAAAAGTGTCTTGTTGTACCTCAAGAAGTTTAAGCTCATGACATTCCTCCATCGAATGTGTTACAAGTTCGTAGAGATCAACTAAATGTCGGTGTTTAAGGTTCAGGGTTAAGGGTTTAGGGCTTAGGGTTAAGGTTTTAGAGTAGGATAAAAGTATAAAGAGGTCAACATGCTTATGAGAGGACAAAAATTTAAAATCGTGTTATTAATCTATTGTATGTGATATGAGTTTGTAGAGCTCAATTTAAACTTATTACAAATGGAGAATTGTAACGAAATAAGTAGAGTTGGAACAAAGGAGAAAGAGGCCAAAATATTGATTTTGAGTGGAGAAATTCGTCCCTAATGACCAAAAGTGTCTTGCTGTACCACAATAAGTTTAAGCTCATGATATTCCTCCATCGAATGTGATGCAAGTTCGTAGAGCTCAACTAAATGTTGGTGTTTAAGGTTAAGGGTTAAGGGTTTAGGGCTTAGGGTTTAGGTTTTAGAGTAGGACAAAAGTATAAATAGGTAAAAAAGCTTATGAGAGGACATAAATTTAAAATTGTGTTATTAATCTATTGTATGTGACATGAGTTCGTAGAGCTCAACTATAACTTACTACAAATGGAGAATTGTAACGAAATAAGTAGAGTAGGAACAAAGGAGAAAGATATCAAAATATTGCCTTTGAGTGGAGAAATTCGTAGCTAATGACACAAAGAGTCTTGTTGTACCACAATAAGTTTAAGCTCATGATATTCCTCCTTGAATGTGATGCAAGTTCGTAGAGCTCAACTAAATGTCAGTGTTTAAGGGTAAGGGTTAAATGGTTAGGGTTTAGGTTTTAGAGTTGGACAAAAGTATAAAGAGGCCAACATGCTTACGGAGGACATAAATTTAAAATCGTGTTATTTATCTATTGTATGTGATATGAGTTCGTAGATGTAAACTAAAACTTACTACAAATGGAGAATTGTAAAGAAATAAGTAGAGTAGGAACAAAGGAGAAAGAGGCCAAAATATTGCTTTTGAGTGGAAAAATTCGTCCCTATTGACCAAAAGTGTCTTGTTGTACCACAATAAGTTTAAGCTCATGATATTCCTCCATCGAATGTGATGCAAGTTCGTTGAGCTCAACTAAATGTCGGTGTTTAAGGTTAAGGGTTTAGGGCTTAGGGTAAAGGTTTTAGAGTAGGACAAAAGTATAAATAGGTCAACAAGCTTATGAGAGGACCTAAATTTAAAATCGTGTTATTAATCTATTGTATGTGACATGAGTTCGTAGAGCTCAACTAAAACTTACTACAAATGGAGAATTGTAACGAAATAAGTAGAGTAGGAACAATGGAGAAAGAGGCCAAAATATTGCTTTTGAGTGGAGAAATTCGTCCCCAGTGACCAAAAGTGTCTTGTTGTACCACAATAAGTTTAAGCTCATGATATTCCTCCATCGAATGTGATGCAAGTTCGTAGAGCTCAACTAAATGTCGGTGTTTAAGGTTAAGGGTTAAGGGTTAAGGGTTTAGGGATTAGGTTTTAGAGTAGGACAAAAGTATAAAGAGGTCAACAAGCTTATGAGAAGGACATAAATTTAAAACCGTGTTAATAATCTATTGTATGTAACATGAGCTCGTAGAGCTCAACTAAAACTTACTACAAATGGAGAATTGTAACGAGATAAGTAGAGTAGGAACAAAGGAAAAAGAGGCCAAAATATTGCTTTTGAGTGGAGAAATTCGTCCCGAATGACCAAAAGTGTCTTGTTGTACCTCAAGAAGTTTAAGCTCATGACATTCCTCCATCGAATGTGTTACAAGTTCGTAGAGATCAACTAAATGTCGGTGTTTAAGGTTCAGGGTTAAGGGTTTAGGGCTTAGGGTTAAGGTTTTAGAGTAGGATAAAAGTATAAAGAGGTCAACATGCTTATGAGAGGACAAAAATTTAAAATCGTGTTATTAATCTATTGTATGTGATATGAGTTTGTAGAGCTCAATTTAAACTTATTACAAATGGAGAATTGTAACGAAATAAGTAGAGTTGGAACAAAGGAGAAAGAGGCCAAAATATTGATTTTGAGTGGAGAAATTCGTCCCTAATGACCAAAAGTGTCTTGCTGTACCACAATAAGTTTAAGCTCATGATATTCCTCCATCGAATGTGATGCAAGTTCGTAGAGCTCAACTAAATGTTGGTGTTTAAGGTTAAGGGTTAAGGGTTTAGGGCTTAGGGTTTAGGTTTTAGAGTAGGATAAAAGTATAAATAGGTCAAAAAGCTTATGAGAGGACATAAATTTAAAATTGTGTTATTAATCTATTGTATGTGACATGAGTTCGTAGAGCTCAACTATAACTTACTACAAATGGAGAATTGTAACGAAATAAGTAGAGTAGGAACAAAGGAGAAAGATATCAAAATATTGCCTTTGAGTGGAGAAATTCGTAGCTAATGACACAAAGAGTCTTGTTGTACCACAATAAGTTTAAGCTCATGATATTCCTCCTTGAATGTGATGCAAGTTCGTAGAGCTCAACTAAATGTCAGTGTTTAAGGGTAAGGGTTAAATGGTTAGGGTTTAGGTTTTAGAGTTGGACAAAAGTATAAAGAGGCCAACATGCTTACGGAGGACATAAATTTAAAATCGTGTTATTTATCTATTGTATGTGATATGAGTTCGTAGATGTAAACTAAAACTTACTACAAATGGAGAATTGTAAAGAAATAAGTAGAGTAGGAACAAAGGAGAAAGAGGCCAAAATATTGCTTTTGAGTGGAAAAATTCGTCCCTATTGACCAAAAGTGTCTTGTTGTACCACAATAAGTTTAAGCTCATGATATTCCTCCATCGAATGTGATGCAAGTTCGTTGAGCTCAACTAAATGTCGGTGTTTAAGGTTAAGGGTTTAGGGCTTAGGGTAAAGGTTTTAGAGTAGGACAAAAGTATAAATAGGTCAACAAGCTTATGAGAGGACCTAAATTTAAAATCGTGTTATTAATCTATTGTATGTGACATGAGTTCGTAGAGCTCAACTAAAACTTACTACAAATGGAGAATTGTAACGAAATAAGTAGAGTAGGAACAATGGAGAAAGAGGCCAAAATATTGCTTTTGAGTGGAGAAATTCGTCCCCAGTGACCAAAAGTGTCTTGTTGTACCACAATAAGTTTAAGCTCATGATATTCCTCCATCGAATGTGATGCAAGTTCGTAGAGCTCAACTAAATGTCGGTGTTTAAGGTTAAGGGTTAAGGGTTAAGGGTTTAGGGATTAGGTTTTAGAGTAGGACAAAAGTATAAAGAGGTCAACAAGCTTATGAGAAGGACATAAATTTAAAACCGTGTTAATAATCTATTGTATGTAACATGAGCTCGTAGAGCTCAACTAAAACTTACTACAAATGGAGAATTGTAACGAGATAAGTAGAGTAGGAACAAAGGAAAAAGAGGCCAAAATATTGCTTTTGAGTGGAGAAATTCGTCCCGAATGACCAAAAGTGTCTTGTTGTACCTCAAGAAGTTTAAGCTCATGACATTCCTCCATCGAATGTGTTACAAGTTCGTAGAGATCAACTAAATGTCGGTGTTTAAATTTCAGGGTTAAGGGTTTAGGGCTTAGGGTTAAGGTTTTAGAGTAGGATAAAAGTATAAAGAGGTCAACATGCTTATGAGAGGACAAAAATTTAAAATCGTGTTATTAATCTATTGTATGTGATATGAGTTTGTAGAGCTCAATTTAAACTTATTACAAATGGAGAATTGTAACGAAATAAGTAGAGTTGGAACAAAGGAGAAAGAGGCCAAAATATTGATTTTGAGTGGAGAAATTCGTCCCTAATGACCAAAAGTGTCTTGCTGTACCACAATAAGTTTAAGCTCATGATATTCCTCCATCGAATGTGATGCAAGTTCGTAGAGCTCAACTAAATGTTGGTGTTTAAGGTTAAGGGTTAAGGGTTTAGGGCTTAGGGTTTAGGTTTTAGAGTAGGACAAAAGTATAAATAGGTCAAAAAGCTTATGAGAGGACATAAATTTAAAATTGTGTTATTAATCTATTGTATGTGACATGAGTTCGTAGAGCTCAACTATAACTTACTACAAATGGAGAATTGTAACGAAATAAGTAGAGTAGGAACAAAGGAGAAAGATATCAAAATATTGCCTTTGAGTGGAGAAATTCGTAGCTAATGACACAAAGAGTCTTGTTGTACCACAATAAGTTTAAGCTCATGATATTCCTCCTTGAATGTGATGCAAGTTCGTAGAGCTCAACTAAATGTCAGTGTTTAAGGGTAAGGGTTAAATGGTTAGGGTTTAGGTTTTAGAGTTGGACAAAAGTATAAAGAGGCCAACATGCTTACGGAGGACATAAATTTAAAATCGTGTTATTTATCTATTGTATGTGATATGAGTTCGTAGATGTAAACTAAAACTTACTACAAATGGAGAATTGTAAAGAAATAAGTAGAGTAGGAACAAAGGAGAAAGAGGCCAAAATATTGCTTTTGAGTGGAAAAATTCGTCCCTATTGACCAAAAGTGTCTTGTTGTACCACAATAAGTTTAAGCTCATGATATTCCTCCATCGAATGTGATGCAAGTTCGTTGAGCTCAACTAAATGTCGGTGTTTAAGGTTAAGGGTTTAGGGCTTAGGGTAAAGGTTTTAGAGTAGGACAAAAGTATAAATAGGTCAACAAGCTTATGAGAGGACCTAAATTTAAAATCGTGTTATTAATCTATTGTATGTGACATGAGTTCGTAGAGCTCAACTAAAACTTACTACAAATGGAGAATTGTAACGAAATAAGTAGAGTAGGAACAATGGAGAAAGAGGCCAAAATATTGCTTTTGAGTGGAGAAATTCGTTCGTAATGACCAAAAGTGTCTTATTGTACCACAATTGTAAGATCAAGTTTTGATCGTGTAGTACAACTCTATGTTTTGATGATTACAAGTTAACATTTGAGTATGAACAATTATGGTACTCTAACGTGTTTTTCTGAGTGTGCTATTTACAGGCTCTGACCTCAATTCAATCTCACACAAATCAGAAGCACTGTGCATAAAGAGTGATCCAAGCAACGCTTTCGCAACATCTATGTTCACTATGAACAGTAGAAATGCTTCAGAAGATCTGAAGTTATACAAGCTTTGATATGGACTCAGTCACTTGAAGTTCTGACAACCAAGAAACTCTGAAGGTTCTGATGTTCTGATGGTGTAGAAGACTCTGAAGATCCAGAAGCTGAATATTGGAAACTCTGATGTCCAGAAGCATGAAACTCTGAAGACCATGTGCTTCCCTCTGAGTTCAGAATTAGAAGATACAATGGTCAGAGGATCTGTGCTTTCCCTCTGACTCTGATCAACCGGCTTCACAAGTTCCAACATGAAGCTTTCCCTTATCAGAAGTCTCCTAGGTTTAAAGGTCAAGTCACTATCCAAGTACAAAAGAATATGTACTATCCTGACGACCTACCTAACGTTCTCAGCCACAGCAGAAGCTGGAGTTTCCGGAACTGCCCTCCAACGGTAGCATTTCCATGCAGCGTTCAAACCCTAATCCTTGGAGTATAAATAGAGGCTGAAGTTTGAAAGATGCGGTTGGAAGAATTACACACGCGCAAGCTATATTCAAAAACCTTCTAAGCTTCTTTCATCTGAATTCATTGTGTTTACTATTAGCTTTTCAGAAGCAAATCTCTTGTAAACATTCTTTGTTAAACAGTTTGTTTAGTTACCTTTAGGAGATCAAGGTTGATCGGATCCTAGAAAAGACTAAGAGAGTGAATCTTAGTGTGAGCTAAGTCAGTGTAATTGTTAGTCACTTGTAGGTGTCAAGTGCAGTTGTAACACTTTACCTGATTAGTGGATTGCCTTCATTCTAAGAAGGAAGAAATCACCTTGGCGGGTGGACTGGATTAGCTTGAGGGATTTATCAAGTGAACCAGGATAAAAATCCTTGTGTGCTTTTCTATCTCTTATCTTTAGCACTTAGTTCTCGAAAAGATTTGTCAAAATCTTGAGGTGGAAGTTTTATATTGAAAACGTTATTCAAACCCCCCCTTTCTACCGTTTTTCATACCTTCAATTGGTATCAGAGCCTGGTTCTGATTACCACACCTAACAGTGTTCAGTGATCCGGGCCGGTGTGAAAAACAATGGCTACCACCAGTGAAACTCAAAGAGATGGTTACAATGCAAAGCCTCCCATGTTCGACGGTCAAAGATTCGAATATTGAAAAGATAGACTTGAAAGTTTCTTTCTGGGTTTTGATGCAGATCTCTGGGATATTATTGTGGATGGCTATGAGCGTCCAACTGATGAAGAAGGCAAGAAGATCCCTAGGTCAGAGATGACTGCAGATCAAAAGAAGCTTTACTCACAACATCACAAAGCTAGAGCCATTCTTCTAAGTGCTATTTCTTATGAAGAGTACCAGAAGATTACAGATCGTGAGTATGCAAAAGGCATTTTTGAATCCCTGAAAATGTCTCATGAAGGAAACAAGAAAGTCAAACAATCAAAGGCATTGTCTTTGATCCAAAAGTATGAATCCTTCGTCATGGAGCCAAACGAGTCCATTGAAGAAATGTTTTCCAGATTTCAGTTGCTTGTAGCTGGAATACGACCTCTCAACAAGAGCTACACAACAAAAGATCATGTCATAAGGGTCATCAGATGTCTTCCTGAAAGCTGGATGCCCTTGGTGACTTCAATAGAGCTCACAAGAGATGTTGAGCGTATGAGTTTAGAAGAACTCAGAGATGCAAGATCTGAGGAAGAAGTCAATAGCCTTAAAATCCAAATCTTAGAAGGCTAAAGCAGAGAAGTCAAAAGCTCTTCAAGCTGAAGAAGAAGAATCTGAAGAAGCATCAGAAGATTCTGATGAAGATGAGCTGACTCTGATCTCTAAAAGACTCAACCGAATCTGGAAGCACAGGCAGAGCAAGTACAAAGGCTCTGGAAAGGCCAAAGGAAAGTCTGAATCCTCAGGTCAGAAGAAGTCCTCACTTAAGGAAGTCACATGCTTTGAGTGTAAAGAATCAGGGCACTACAAAAGTGACTGTCCAAAATTGAAAAAGGACAAGAAGCCAAAGAAGCACTTCAAGACCAAGAAAAGTCTGATGGTGACCTTTGATGAATCAGAGTCAGAGGATGTTGACTCTGATGGTGAAGTCCAAGGACTCATGGCCATTGTCAAAGACAAAGGAGCAGAGTCAAAGGAAGCTGTTGACTCTGACTCAGAATCAGAAGGAGATCCTAATTCAGACGATGAAAATGAGTGGATGCTCGCGTCACATGATGGGAGAAAGGCGTATGTTCCAAGAGCTAAAACTTAAGCCTGGAGGTGAAGTTGGCTTTGGTGGCAACGAAAAGGGTAAAATTGTTGGTACTGGTACTATTTGTGTACATAGTAGTCCATGCATTGATAATGTGTTATTGGTAGACGGCTTAACTCATAACTTATTGTTTATAAGTCAATTAGCTGACAAGGGTTATGATGTTATCTTTAATCAAAAGTCCTGCCGGGCTGTAAGTCAAATCGACGGCTCTGTTCTATTGAACAGCAAGAGGAAGAACAACATTTATAAGATCAGATTATCTGAGTTGGAGGCTCAGAATGTGAAGTGCCTTCTGTCTGTTAATGAAGAGCAATGGGTATGGCATAGACGGGTAGGGCATGCCAGTATGAGAAAGATTTCTCAGCTGAGCAAGCTAAACCTTGTCAGGGGCTTGCCCACTCTGAAGTTCGCTTCAGACGCTCTTTGTGAAGCATGTCAGAAAGGAAAATTCACAAAAGTCCCTTTCAAGGCAAAGAATGTTGTCTCAACATCAAGGCCGTTGGAACTTCTGCATATCGACCTTTTTGGACCTGTGAAAACTGAGTCTAAAGGTGGCAAGAGATATGGGATGGTCATTGTTGACGACTATAGCCGCTGGACATGGGTAAAGTTTCTAACCCGCAAGGATGAGTCTCATGCTGTGTTCTCTACCTTCATAGCCCAAGTGCAAAACGAGAAGGCTTGTAGGATTGTGTGTGTCAGAAGTGACCATGGTGGAGAGTTTGAGAATGACAAGTTTGAGAGTCTGTTTGATTCCTATGGAATTGCACATGATTTCTCTTGTCCCAGAACTCCTCAACAAAATGGTGTTGTTGAGAGGAAGAACAGAACTCTTCAGGAGATGGCTAGAACCATGCTCCATGAAACTGGCATGGCTAAGCACTTTTGGGCAGAGGCAGTAAACACAGCGTGTTACATTCAGAACAGAATCTCTGTGAGACCAATTCTGAATAAGACTCCCTATGAATTGTGGAAGAACATAAAACCCAACATTTCTTACTTTCATCATTTTGGTTGTGTTTGTTATGTTCTTAATACTAAGGATAGATTGCATAAATTTGATGCTAAGTCTTCTAAATGTCTATTACTTGGTTACTATGAGAGATCTAAAGGCTTTAGATTTTATAATACTGATGCTAAAACTATTGAAGAATCTATTCATGTTAGATTTGACGATAAGCTTGACTCTGACCAGTCAAAGCTAGTTGAGAAATTTGCAGATTTAAGTATAAATGTTTATGACAAAGGCAAAGCTCCAGAGGAAGCTGAGCCAGAGGAAGATGAACCAGAAGAAGAAGCTGGTCCCTCTGATTCACAAACTCTGAAGAAGAGCAGAATCACTGCAGCTCATCCTAAGGAATTGATTCTGGGCAACAAAGACGAACCAGTCAGAACCAGATCAGCCTTCAGACCCTCTGAAGAGAAATGCTTAGTCTGAAAGGATTGGTGTCCTTTATTGAACCCAAGTCAATTCATGAAGCTCTTCAGGACAAGGACTGGATTCTGGCCATGGAAGAAGAATTGAATCAATTTTCCAAGAATGATGTTTGGAGCTTAGTGAAGAAGCCTGAGAGTGTCCATGTAATTGGAACAAAATGGGTGTTCAGAAACAAGTTGAATGAGAAAGGAGATGTAGTCAGAAACAAGGCAAGGCTAGTTGCTCAAGGCTACAGCCAGCAGGAAGGAATAGACTACACAGAAACATTTGCTCCAGTAGCAAGACTATAAGCAATCAGACTGTTGATCTCTTTCTCAGTGAATCACAACATAATTCTACATCAGATGGATGTTAAGAGTGCCTTCCTAAATGGATATATATCAGAGGAAGTTTACGTTCATCAACCCCCAGGTTTTGAGGATGAGAAGAACCCAGACCATGTGTTCAAGTTGAAGAAATCACTCTATGGTCTGAAGCAAGCTCCCAGAGCATGGTATGAGAGACTCAGCTCATTCCTTCTGGAGAATAAGTTTGTAAGGGGTAAAGTAGATACAACTCTCTTTTGTAAAACTTACAAAGATGATATCTTAATTGTGCAAATTTATGTTGATGATATTATATTTGGTTCTGCTAATCAATCTCTATGCAAAGAATTTTCTGAGATGATGCAAGCTGAATTTGAGATGAGTACGATGGGAGAACTCAAGTACTTTCTAGGAATACAAGTTGATCAAACACCAGAAGGAACATATATCCATCAGAGCAAGTACACTAAAGAACTTCTGAAGAAGTTCAATATGCTGGATTCTACAGTGGCCAAGACTCCAATGCATCCTACATGCATTCTGGAGAAAGAAGATGCAAGTGGTAAAGTTTGTCAGAAGCTCTATCGTGGTATGATAGGTTCACTTCTATACTTAACTGCATTTAGGCCAGATATATTGTTTAGTGTTCACTTATGTGCTCGTTTCCAATCAGATCCAAGGGAAACCCACTTAACTGCTGTTAAGAGGATCCTAAGGTATCTGAAAGGTACCACTAACCTTGGCTTGATGTATAAGAAAACATCAGAGTATAAGCTTTCAGGTTATTGTGATGCTGATTATGCTGGAGATAGAACAGAGAGAAAAAGCACTTCTGGAAATTGTTAATTTCTGGGAAGCAACTTAGTCTCATGGGCAAGCAAGAGGCAATCAACCATTGCACTATCAACTGCAGAGGCAGAATATATCTCAGCAGCAATATGCAGCACTCAGATGCTCTAGATGAAACACCAGCTGGAGGATTATCAAATCCTAGAGAGCAATATCCCAATTTATTGTGATAACACTGCTGCAATTTCATTGAGTAAGAATCCTATCCTACATTCAAGGGCAAAGCACATTGAGGTAAAGTATCACTTTATTAGAGATTATGTATAGAAGGGCGTACTTCTTTTGAAGTTTGTTGATACTGACCATCAATGGGCAGATATCTTTACAAAGCCCTTAGCAGAGGATAGATTTAATTTCATTCTGAAAAATCTGAATATGGACTTTTGTCCAGCATGAAGATGGATCAGAACCTCTGACTATGATACTTCTTCATCAGAAGATGTCTAGTCCAGAAGGTAACTCTATCAGAGTTTATGTACCCATTGGTGCTGACTCTGAAGCTGAGACAGTAAACGTGTGTCAGTATCTCTGATACATAGTTCCTTGTGCCCGTGCTGACAAGTCTGTTGTAATGAGTGTTGATGTAACGCCCCGATTTCTCGAGTGTCACACAGTAACCAATTTTTCACAAAAATTTTCGCCGATTCATTTATTACTCTTGAATAGGTGATAAAGATCATTTTCACTTTTGAAAGCTCTTGAATACCATTGTTAGAAATCACATTAGTGTTTTCCGATTCATAACATAACCATAAACAACGGGTTAATGAAATACGTTTTGCATTACTCTCATAAACGGATAGAACATCAACTGTTATAAAATCAACTACAAGTAAATAAAGAAAACCGTGTCCACACCCACGTATGGAAAAACCACGGCGGAAGTAAACAGCTTACATCAGTTACTCAAGTTCTCATAAAACTCAACAAAATAAAATGAAGTTCCAAAAGAACGCTCGCTCATAGGGTTCCCAATCCAGTCATCAGTGTCACGGTCGCTCGGCAGGTTCATCCTTTGGCTTCTCATCTTCTACCACCTGTCTTCTCTTTTTGGGTCTCGGCCCCACCAAGTTGTTGTGTATAAATCTGGCGCCTCCACCATAGCGTTGTCGTCCCGTAACCAAAGCGTCAGACCCGTCTTGGGGCACGAACTCAGCCTTTGTCTCGGGCTTAGTCTCAGCAGGTGTCTCCCCGACTCCCTCGACCTCAGGTAGAAGGAACCTAGGAGGTGGATAGGGCATGTCAAGGATACCCCCTTCAACCGTGCGAACCTCCACTATATTGCCGTCCCGGTCCATCCCTATAAAGCTAACATCCCCGACATAAACTCTTCGGATCCCGGAGGAGTCGGCTCTCCAGGCCCGATCGTCTAGCTCCCCATCAAGTCTCAGCATCCAGCGATGCACGAACGTCGTTGTCGCCGACGCCATCTACCCCCCCCCCCCAAATAAACACATAAACAAACAGCAAGGGTCAGGTCTAAAAGAAAACACATAATACAATAGATATAGTGAAGCAACTTCCACAATTAAAATAATTATCTCTTTCACATTAGGGTTTAAGATGTTAGTTAGTCATCTATCGGTTCCTCACTTCACACAACCCACCAAACCTTCCATGGCCATCTTCGTGCTTTCGCAGAGGCACGGTTATCACGGTGACCGCAGTCAACCAAATCACGTGGAGCCGCAATGATCCACAAAAGTTCACGGTGACCGCAGTCAACCAAATCACGTGAGCCACACCGGCCCACAAAGTTCACGGGTGACCGCAGTCGACCCAAAAATCTCCCTCGCGTGCAAGGTACCATCATTCTCATGGTCCATAGTCTCACTAGACCTACGTCCAAAAGTTTATTCACAACATCTTGCAAGCGAGTCAAATCACTTCTTAAGATTAAGGCTCTAGGTAAAGTCAACTTATGTCTTTTACTTACTCATCTCAAGGTTTACACTTCCACAAACACAATTAAATTCTCAAGGGTAACATGGGAATTACGGCTAGGTGAGCGACCCATATCACTAAACAATCACAACCACACATAACTTACTTAACAAGTTACCTAGGAAGGTTCACCATGGCTTGTGTAACAAACAAGGGAAAGGAATCACCAAAACCCCCACGAAATAGGGCTTGGCCGAGGCCTTCAAAGGCCCCTATGGTTTTCAAGTAAAATTTTTCTTCCATTCCCTTTATTCACACATCCATGGGACATTCCCAAATAACCAATCATTCCATAAAAACTCAGCACTTTTCACCACAGCTCATATCCATAATATAATAAGAACTCTTCAAGACAACTTGACAAAGTGCACATCAACATGGCATCAAGATCTCAACACCTAATCAACACAAATATCATTTAGAAATTAGTAAATAAGGCGTCATGAGGCTTATGCATCGAAACAAAGGAAAACAAGGCCCCAAAACCCTCAAGTAGGGCTCGGCCAACCAAGGGAGAGTACTTGGGGTTTTCAAAAATTTTCTTTTCCTTTCCTTTGATCATAAACATCATAGAACAGCCCCCAAAAGTACTTTGCTCACATGAAAATTCAGAATTCAATCTCATCTCCAACAACATGTTATAGCAATGTAATTCGCATAGCAATTTTGGCAAGTAAGCATGTGATTATCTCAAGGCATCAAGAACCATATCACATATGATGATTAGAGAGTAGCAAAGCATAGTATCACGCATGAAAAATACAGCAACAACCTCTTAACAAACTTCTCAGCCAACCAAACATAACCATAATTTCCTTCATAGCAAAGTTCATAGATTTTCAAGAAAACTCATGAAATCATTCCTAATCTACCCAAAGGATCCTAAGACCAGCCCTTACCTTGGGTTAATGGTCTGAAAAGGAAGAAAAGATGAAGATTCAAGATCAAAAGGCTTGCTGTCCACGTCCTTCTTCTCCCCCTCTACGCGGTTCCCTTTCCTCTCGCAGCTCCTCCTTCACGCGCAAGGTGTTATGGGTGGTGATGGTGGCCGGCGGTGGCTTGGATGGTGGTGGTGCTTGGAGCAAGATAGTAGAAGGAGATGATGGTGTGTTTACGTGAAAAGTATGAGACTTAGCTTCTGTTTTTCTGAAGTATGAAAGAAAGAAAGAAAAATTGGTTTTTCTCTCCCTTTTACTTACAAAACCGGCGGCCAAGGGGAAAAAGTGGGTTAGGGTTGTGGTTTTTGGGTTTAATGTTGGTTTAGGTCAGAGGGAACAAGGTTTAATTGGTATTAATCACACATTACTTCAGAAAAGTCAAAATCTTCCTCCCTTTTCTCCTTGCAAGGCCGCGGCATCACCACTAATGGGCTAGGGTTTTCATAACCCTAGCTCCTTCTTTCTCATCCAAGTCACTTGGCCCACTTAGCCTCTTCTTAATCTCCTGATCATGATCTCATAAGCCCACTAACCAACCCAAATAACACATTAAACAAGGCTTTAGCCCAAAGTTTTAAGTTAGAGCTCGTAAGGTCTGGACAGCTGGACTTTTGCTCACTAAAACGGGGATATCTGAAGCTACAGATATCGGATTGACTCGAAACCACTTGGAGCATTTTCTAGACTTGAAGGGCAACAAATCTCATGAAGGAAGTTTTCCTAAATGAAGTCGTTAAGACCCTCTAAAAATTCACACAAGTTGACAGTTCTAATCTGCCAGTTATCAAACATTAGCTAAAACTTCAATTTTATTCAAACTTTCATAAAATTGTTCCAAATTGAACTTAGGGCCTTACAGTTGATGTGCTTCTCTCCTGCGTGTGATAGGTGTATTTACTGTTACTATCTTGTCTTTAATTTTTAACCGTTGATTTTAAATTGCTTTTTGAATCAACAACGGTTATTTGTCAAAACCCACTATACACACACGATCTCCTACGCTTTCGGTTTTACTCTCTCTCTCTTCAGTTTTTCAAAACTTCTTACCCACGATTGATGACCCTATTTTAGTAGTGTTTTTAGGGTCATTTCTTTGTGTGTTTTGAGTCTTTTTGTTGAGTCTCATGCAGTGTTTCATGCATTCTCATGCATTTTTTATCTTTTCTTTAGTCTTTATTTTGCTTTGGTAATTTAGTAGTTTTATAGGGAGTTTTCTTGCATTTTAGGTAAAGTTTAGGACTTGCATGGTTTTATTGTGTTAATTGAAGGATCTCTTGTGCTAATAAGCTCTTTGAGCTTCTAGAATTTTCCTTGGCTTGTTGGTTAAGTTTCAGATCAGGAACTGAAGAAGGAAGAAGGCCAATAAGCTTGGAATTGATGGAAAACTTAAAGAGGATTGAAAAGAGGAGTTTCAGAAGCCAAAAAGCCCTTTTCAGGCGAGCTTGAGCGCCTAGGCGCTGGGAATGGGCGCCTAGGCCCCAATTGGGTCCAGAGAGCATGTTTTTGCATGCAATTGGCGCTCAGGCGCTCTGAATTGGCGCCTGAGCGCCCAGACTCGACCTGTTTGCCTATAAATAGGCTTTTTGTCATTTCTTTTGTACCTTTTGTCATTTTTATCATATTTTCATAAGTTAGGAGAGAGAGTTTGAGTTCTGAAGCTTGAGGAGCTTTCCCTAAGCCCTTTGTTCCAAGTTTTATCTCTAGTTTCTAGCATGGATTTCATAGCCGTGTTTGGCTAAAACCCCTTTTGCTTTGGGTTCTTTGTAAGACTTTGAATGTTTTAGCTATCAATCCTTTTCTATTCATGAAGTTTTGAGTAAACCCTTGAATCTCACCTCTATGCTTAATCTTTCAAGCTTGAATGCATGCTAGCTTCTTACTTTTCTATAATCATAACGATAGTTTGTTGTAGAATTGGGACTTGTTGTGAGATTACTCCTTCTATACTTGCTGCTAGGAATAGAGGAAGGGTTGGGGTTTGTTGGCCTGATTTGTATGCTTAGTGCTTCTAGCAAATGTTTAGGTTATCAAGGAATTGAACCTATCTTTTGATTAGGAAGGGTTTTCTTTGCGAGGCATCGAAAGACAACTAACTAGGCTAGAACATCAAGGAGAGACTCCGGATTAATTGAATAGGAAGGTTTGCTAAAACTGAATTAGTTGAACAAGAACCCAAGGCAATCTCATCTCTGTTTTTCAATCGCTTTATTACGTGATTACTTGTCTTTTACAAACTCAAGAAACAACCAATTATTAAAACTGAGTTTTACTGGCTTTTCAACCTTGAACTTGAATCTTAAACTGAACTTGCAATCTAATTCCCTGTGGTTCGATAATTTAAACCCGGAGGTATTCGTACACTTGCGAATTTACCAACAAGTTTTTGGCGCCGTTGCCGGGGAATTGTTTTGCGATTTTTGGTTTAAGTTTTAAGTTTTAACTTGTCTAGAATTGGTGCTACTAATCTTTCTCTGTTGAGTGTCATTCGTAGGTTGCTTTCAAGAGAGGCACCACCATGGGTGGCCGCATGACAGAGGAGGAGATGCAAGCCCACATTGAGGCAAGGATCCAAGAGGGTATCACCCTCCGTTTGCGAGAACAAGAAGTTGAGAATGCCAACCGAACTCTTCGGGAACTAACTTCGGGGTCCATGAGCTTTGACTATCCCGGAAGTATTGTCATTCCCGAAGGAGTGGGGAACTTTGAATTAAGACCGGCATTCATCAACATGGTGTGCCAAAGCCAATATGGTGGAGGTTCCTCGGAAGATCCTCATGCTCATATGGAGAAGTTCATCCGGAATTGCAACACTTATCGGGTGGTGAATGTTTCTACAGAAGCATTCCGTTTGAGCCTATTTCCCTTCTCTTTGAAGGACGCAGCAGAGGATTGGCTGAACTCACAACCTCAAGGGAGTCTCACTACTTGGGAAGACCTTGCAGAAAAATTCACAACGAGGTTCTTCCCAAGGTCCCTCTTGAGGAAATTGAAGAATGACATCATGACGTTCACACAATCCTCAGATGAAAATCTTTATGAGGCTTGGGAGCATTTCAAGAAGCTTTTGAGGAAATGTCCTCAACACAATCTCACCCAAGCCGAATATGTGGCGAAGTTCTATAATGGGTTACTATATTCATCGCTGTTTGGCTTGGACGCGGCTTCAAGTGGGGAGTTCGATGCTCTTCCCCCACAAGCGGGGTATGATTTGATAGAGAAAATGGCGATGAGAGCCATGAACTCCGAGAATGAACGCCAAATCCGAAGAAGTTCTTTTGAAGTGGAATCTTATGATAAGCTCATAGCCTCCAACAAGCAACTCTCCGAGGAAGTAGCGGAAATGCGGAAACATATTCAGGATACCAAGTCAATTGGAGCGAGAGTAACTAGTTTGGAGTGAAATGTTGTGGTGAATCTCATGATAGTAACCAGTGTACTATCAATGATGATGTTAGCAAGGTCAGAACATTGACTCAAGGAGTAAAAGCTCCAACCTCAGAACAAGGCCGTCTTGACCAGCCGCAAATTGTTGTAAAGACGGTTGGCAAGAAGAGTCTTGAGGAGCTGATTGAGAGATTCATTGATCATACATCGAGCAATTACAAGAGCCATGATATGGCTATAAAGAGCTTAGAGAGTCAATTGGGACAGCTAGCAAAGCAAATGTCCAAGAATCACCAAGGTAAGTTCTCTTATGAAACTTTAACTTTGACTAAGCAAGAAAATACTGCTGTGGTTTCTACTAGGAGTGGAAGAGTGTTACATGAGCCAGAGGAGAAAATTGAGGGAGAGAAAAGTAAGGAAGCTGAGGTAGAAAGAGATGAGGGTGTTATGGAGGAAAGAGCTAGAGGGCCCACTAGGACTAGAGTTGTAAGCACCCATACTCCTGAACTCCGCAAGATTCCATTTCCCAAGGCTTTGGTGAAGAAAAATTTGGATAAACAATTTTCTAAGTTCTTGGAAGTTTTTAAGAAACTTCATATTAATATTCCTTTCTCCGAAGCCTTGGAGCAAATGCCAATCTATGCTAAGTTCATGAAAGATATCCTCAGTAAGAGAAGTTAGTTGAGTGAGGTCGATGAAACTATCTTGATGACCGAAGAGTGTAGTGCCATTTTGCAAAGGAAGATGCCTAAAAAGAGGAGAGATCCCGGGAGTTTTACTATTCCGGTGGAGATAGAGGGGCTAACTATGGTAGAAGCCTTATGTGATTTAGGAGCGAGTATCAACTTGATGCCGCTTAGTATGTTTAAAAGGTTGAACCTGGGTGAGGTTACCCCAACTATGATTTCTTTGCAAATGGCGGATAGGTCCTTAAAAACACCTTACGGGATCATTGAAGATGTTGTGGTTAAGGTGGATAAGTTTGTCTTCCCAGTAGATTTTGTCATTTTAGACATGGAAGAGGACTCTAAAGTTCTTCTCATACTAGGGAGACCATTCTTAGCCACTGGTGAGGCTGAGATTAAAGTGGCTAAGGGAACTCTAACTTTGAAAGTAGGTGAAGATGAGGTCCTTTTCAATATTTTTGACTCTTTGAAACACCGAGCGGATAAGGAAGTTTTCCGATGTAAAGTAGTGGATGAGCTCGTGTGTGAAGAGTTTGTTAGGATATCTATTAAGGACCCCTTGGAAACAACAATCATGGAAGGGTTAGAGATAGAGGACCAAAATCTTGAGAGGGAACTTGATTCTTTGTACCATGAGGTGAATGCTACTCAATCTCAATTAGAATCTGTCTCATCTCTTGCCACCAAAAGCATTTGGAAAGAAGAATTAACTAGGGATGAGGAGATTCCAATTGAGGAGAAGAGTGAGCTCAAGCCACTCCCTTCCTCTCTCAAGTATGCTTATCTTGAGGAAGGTGAGAATAAACCTGTTATTTTGAGTAGTGCTCTCACACCCTTGGAAGAGGAGAAACTCCTCAGAGTTTTGAGGGATCACAAGTCAGCTTTGGGTTGGACTATTGATGATATCAAAGGTATTAGTCCTGCAATATGCATGCATAAAATTTTGTTGGAAGAAAATTACAAACCTATAGTCCAACCTCAAAGAAGACTTAACCCTTCCATGAAGGATGTGGTGAGGAAAGAGATAATTAAATTGCTTGATGCAGGTGTGATTTATCCAATTTCGGATAGTGAATGGGTAAGTCCCGTTCAAGTGGTTCCCAAGAAAGGAGGCATCACTATGGTTGCCAATGAGAACAATGAGTTGATTCCCACTCGTCAAGTGACGAAGTGGAGGGTTTGTATTGACTATCGAAGGCTGAATTCGGTAACTAGAAAGGATCACTTTCCTTTGCCTTTCATAGATCAAATGCTGGATAAGTTGGCTGGGCATCAATACTACTGTTTTCTTGATGGCTATTCCGGGTACAACCAAATTTGTGTTGCACCGGAAGACCAAGAGAAGACGGCATTCACTTGCCCTTACGTCGTGTTCGCTTATAAGAGAATGCCATTTGGGCTTTGCAATGCCCCAGCTACTTTCCAAAGGTGTATGTTTGCTATTTTCTCTGACTTGATAGAGACTTGCATCGAGATTTTTATGGACGACTTCTCTGTTTTTGGTCCGAATTTTGATGCTTGTCTAGGGAATTTAGCCTTGGTTCTGAAAAGATGTTTGGAGACCAACTTGGTCTTGAATTGGGAGAAATGCCATTTCATGGTTAGGGATGGCATAGTTCTTGGACACAAGGTGTCCGAAAAGGGGATTGAGGTTGATAGAGCTAAGATTGAAGTCATTGAAAAGCTCCCTCCCCCGACTAACATCAAGGGTATTAGGAGTTTCCTCGGGCATGCTGGATTTTATAGGCGGTTTATTAAAGAATTTTCCAAATTAGCTAAGCCTATGACCAACTTGCTTGAGATGGAGGCACCTTTTACTTTTGATGAGAAGTGCTTGAAAGCTTTTGAGTCGATTAAAGAGAGTTTGGTGACAGCCCCGGTAATTGTTGCTCCGGATTGGTCTCTACCATTTGAAATCATGTGTGATGCTAGTGATCTAGCTTTAGGGGCTGTCTTGTGTCAGAAGAAAGAGAGAGTCTTGTATGTGATATACTATGCAAGTAGAGTGTTGAATGAGGCCCAAAGGAACTACACTACAACTGAAAAAGAGTTGTTGGGTGTAGTCTTTGCATGTGAAAAGTTTAGGCCTTACATCTTGGGTTTTAAAGTGATTGTTCATACTGACCATGCTGCTTTGAGGCATTTGTTTGCTAAACAGGACTCTAAGCCAAGGTTGATTCGATGGGTCTTACTCCTTCAAGAGTTTGACCTTGAGATCATTGACCGGAGAGGCAAGGACAATGGCGTGGCAGACCATTTGTCAAGATTGGAAGGTGGGGCGTGCAGCCCAATACCTATTCAAGAGGAGTTCCCGGATGAGAAACTCCTAGCTGTTTCCACCGAGGAACCCCTACCCTGGTATGTACATTTTGCTAATTTCCGTGTTGCTGGACTTATTCCCCATGACTTGACATGGCAACAAAAGAAAAAATTTCTGCATGATGCAAAATCTTACCTCTGGGATGACCCTTTCCTTTTCAAAATTTGTTCTGATGGAGTCATTAGAAGGTGTATCCCAAAAGTTGATTTTAAGAAAATTCTTTGGCATTGCCATGGATCAAGTTATGGTGGACATTTTAGTGGGGAGAGGACCGCTGCTAAGGTTCTCCAAAGTGGTTTCTATTGGCCTACGCTGCATAGGGATAGTAGAGCTTTTGTTGAGAGCTGTGATAAATGTCAACGAACTGGTAACATCTCAAGGAGAAATGAGATGCCCCTAAAGAATATTTTGGAAATTGAGTTGTTTGATGTTTGGGGCATCGATTTCATGGGACCTTTCCCACCTTCTTTTGGTTGCCAGTATATTTTAGTGGCTGTGGATTATGTTTCCAAGTGGGTTGAAGCCGCTGCACTCTCAACAAATGACTCTAAGGTGGTGGTTGCTTTTCTGAAAAAGAATTTTTTTACTAGGTTTGGTGTTCCTAGGGCGATTATAAGTGATGGGGGTACCCACTTTTGCAACAGAGCTTTCGAGTCTCTCTTGGAAAAATATGGTGTAAAGCACAAAGTGTCTACCCCCTATCACCCCCAATGGGCAAGTTGAGATTTCTAATCGGGAGTTAAAACGTATTCTTGAAAAGGTTGTAGATTCTTCCAGAAAGGATTGGTCAAGGAAACTTGACGATGCTTTATGGGCCTACCGAACCACTTTTAAAACTCCGATTGGTACCTCTCCTTTCCATTTAGTTTTTGGGAAAGCGTGTCACTTACCTGTGGAATTAGAACACAAGGCCTATTGGGCCATAAGGAAATTGAATTTTGATTGGAAAGTTGCTAGCGAGAAGAGACTCTTGCAATTGAATGAGCTTGATGAGTTTCGACTCCGAGCTTACGAGAGTGCTAGCATCTATAAGGAAAAGACAAAGAAGTGGCATGATAGGAAAATTTTGAATAGGGAATTTGTCTCAGGGCAATTGGTGCTGATCTTCAATTCTAGATTGAGACTCTTCCCTGGGAAACTTAAGTCTAGATGGTCTGGACCCTTTGTGGTCAGGAGGGTGTTTCCTCATGGTGTTGTTGAGGTTGAAAACCCAGAGACCAAGAATACTTTCACTGTAAATGGGCAGAGATTGAAGGTGTACCAAGGTGGTGAGGTTCTGAAGTTGGAAACCATATTTTTCAAACGTCCTTGATAAGGGGGATAGTCTACCTAAGACTATAACAATGGGCTGCTTGGGAGACAACCCAAGTTTTGTTTTATTTTGCTTGTTTGGTTGTTGCATTGTGCAGGGGTTGAGAGCCTGAATTTTGGAGTAGGAGGTGTATCTAAGGCCTCCATGGTAATTGGTAAAGGAGGTCGACTCTTTCCCTTAGTTTAGCTCATGCATTTTTGCATATTTTTCATTTGTAGCCTTCATTTTCTATTTGGTCATGCATTGTTTAGTTAGAGTCGTTTTTTTTGGATCTTTGCTTCCCTATACTCACATGTTTTTGCCTGTAGTTATGCTTCCCTACTTGTGCTGTTTTGAAAATGCTTTTGTGAATACTTGTTGTTGTTTTTGGGTTGATGTGATTACATGTTGGGGAAGAGAGGAGGGGACTTCGGTCTTCCGAGTGTTTCTTGAGAAAGGAGTCGGTGTGAGTCCATTAAGGGTCTATCTTTGACCCTTCACCATAAAAATTCTCTGGAGGATCCTGACTCACTTGCAATTCTTGGTTCTGCGTTGATTTCATTCATAGCATGCTTAGTGATTCTTGCTTTATTCTTGAGATTTGTAGGATTTCTTGAGATTCTGAATTTGTTGTTTGAGCATTGTCCTTAGTTGTCCCACTTGAGCCTTATTGGAGAATTTGTTGTAGCCAAGTTTTTGGGACGGATGTTTGGTTGGAATATTGGGGAGTGATGGTCCTTATTGTGTTGAATGGAGCTGGAAAATGAGAAATAGTTTCTTGCCCCAAAAAGAAAAAAATCAGTGAAAAAAAAAGGAAAGAAAAAGAACTCCTAACCAAAAGTTGGAGTTGGAAAAAGGGAAAAAAAAGTTTGAAAAGGTGGGTGCAAGAGACTTGTAAAAAAAAAGTGTGTCGTAAGCTCCGGGGTTATTAGAAGAGGACCACACCCAATGTGTTTGAAAGCCTAGAATTCCCTTAGGGACCAACCACCATCGTGTTTCGCCAAGAAAGAAAGAAAGAAAAATTGGTTTTTCTCTCCCTTTTACTTACAAAACCGGCGGCCAAGGGGAAAAAGTGGGTTAGGGTTGTGGTTTTTGGGTTTAATGTTGGTTTAGGTCAGAGGGAACAAGGTTTAATTGGTATTAATCACACATTACTTCAGAAAAGTCAAAATCTTCCTCCCTTTTCTCCTTGCAAGGCCGCGGCATCACCACTAATGGGCTAGGGTTTTCATAACCCTAGCTCCTTCTTTCTCATCCAAGTCACTTGGCCCACTTAGCCTCTTCTTAATCTCCTGATCATGATCTCATAAGCCCACTAACCAACCCAAATAACACATTAAACAAGGCTTTAGCCCAAAGTTTTAAGTTAGAGCTCGTAAGGTCTGGACAGCTGGACTTTTGCTCACTAAAACGGGGATATCTGAAGCTACAGATATCGGATTGACTCGAAACCACTTGGAGCATTTTCTAGACTTGAAGGGCAACAAATCTCATGAAGGAAGTTTTCCCAAATGAAGTCGTTAAGACCCTCTAAAAATTCACACAAGTTGACAGTTCTAATCTGCCAGTTATCAAACATTAGCTAAAACTTCAATTTTATTCAAACTTTCATAAAATTGTTCCAAATTGAACTTAGGGCCTTACAGTTGATGTGCTTCTCTCCTGCGTGTGATAGGTGTATTTACTGTTACTATCTTGTCTTTAATTTTTAACCGTTGATTTTAAATTGCTTTTTGAATCAACAACGGTTATTTGTCAAAACCCACTATACACACACGATCTCCTACGCTTTCGGTTTTACTCTCTCTCTCTTCAGTTTTTCAAAACTTCTTACCCACGATTGATGACCCTATTTTAGTAGTGTTTTTAGGGTCATTTCTTTGTGTGTTTTGAGTCTTTTTGTTGAGTCTCATGCAGTGTTTCATGCATTCTCATGCATTTTTTATCTTTTCTTTAGTCTTTATTTTGCTTTGGTAATTTAGTAGTTTTATAGGGAGTTTTCTTGCATTTTAGGTAAAGTTTAGGACTTGCATGGTTTTATTGTGTTAATTGAAGGATCTCTTGTGCTAATAAGCTCTTTGAGCTTCTAGAATTTTCCTTGGCTTGTTGGTTAAGTTTCAGATCAGGAACTGAAGAAGGAAGAAGGCCAATAAGCTTGGAATTGATGGAAAACTTAAAGAGGATTGAAAAGAGGAGTTTCAGAAGCCAAAAAGCCCTTTTCAGGCGAGCTTGAGCGCCTAGGCGCTGGGAATGGGCGCCTAGGCCCCAATTGGGTCCAGAGAGCATGTTTTTGCATGCAATTGGCGCTCAGGCGCTCTGAATTGGCGCCTGAGCGCCCAGACTCGACCTGTTTGCCTATAAATAGGCTTTTTGTCATTTCTTTTGTACCTTTTGTCATTTTTATCATATTTTCATAAGTTAGGAGAGAGAGTTTGAGTTCTGAAGCTTGAGGAGCTTTCCCTAAGCCCTTTGTTCCAGGTTTTATCTCTAGTTTCTAGCATGGATTTCATAGCCGTGTTTGGCTAAAACCCCTTTTGCTTTGGGTTCTTTGTAAGACTTTGAATGTTTTAGCTATCAATCCTTTTCTATTCATGAAGTTTTGAGTAAACCCTTGAATCTCACCTCTATGCTTAATCTTTCAAGCTTGAATGCATGCTAGCTTCTTACTTTTCTATAATCATAACGATAGTTTGTTGTAGAATTGGGACTTGTTGTGAGATTATTCCTTCTATACTTGCTGCTAGGAATAGAGGAAGGGTTGGGGTTTGTTGGCCTGATTTGTATGCTTAGTGCTTCTAGCAAATGTTTAGGTTATCAAGGAATTGAACCTATCTTTTGATTAGGAAGGGTTTTCTTTGCGAGGCATCGAAAGACAACTAACTAGGCTAGAACATCAAGGAGAGACTCCGGATTAATTGAATAGGAAGGTTTGCTAAAACTGAATTAGTTGAACAAGAACCCAAGGCAATCTCATCTCTGTTTTTCAATCGCTTTATTACGTGATTACTTGTCTTTTACAAACTCAAGAAACAACCAATTATTAAAACTGAGTTTAACTTGCTTTTCAACCTTGAACTTGAATCTTAAACTGAACTTGCAATCTAATTCCCTGTGGTTCGATAATTTAAACCCGGAGGTATTCGTACACTTGCGAATTTACCAACAACGATCTCTCTCTCTCTCGCTCCCTATTTATCCTTCACCTTCATCTTCAACCCAAAACCTTCAACCGACTCCAACAATGGTGAGACAAACCAGAACTGAAGCCGCCGAAGCAACCAGGTTCCCTCACATGGTAGTAGGTCAAGCTACAGGACAAATGGGTCCTGAAAATCCAAATCAAGGTCAAGCGTCGGAGAGGATGATCCCAATCGCAGAACGGGGCTGTGCCGTTCACTGTGTTTATGCTCCGGAAGAACTCCAGGTACTTGCAGAATGGAGATTCGACCTCGACAACCTTGCTGCAAATGGGTTTGGCTTGCGTCCTGAAGTTCAAGTTCAGGGATGGGAAGAGTACTTCAACAGGCTCCGAGGACCAATCTATGACAAATTGGTCAAGGAATTCTGGAAGCATGCTGACTGTGATGACACTCAAGTGGTCTCCTTCATTGCTGGTAGGAGAATCATAATCACTGAGAAGTCAATTGTGAATCTGCTGGGTGCAGACACTGCACATGGGTATCGATTTCAACTGACAGAATCGAAGTTGAAACCCAAAACAAAGGATGAAACCAACAAGGCTCTGTACACCACCTACAAACCGGGCAAGACTGACTACAAGGTGGTGGATCTTCATCCCAAGCTCCGAATCTGGCACAAGATTCTGCTACACTGCATCAATCAGAGGCCAAAGGGCAGTTCCCCAGATTACATCAACTTCTACCAGAAGGCGATGTTATTCTTCATTCAAGATAAGAAGAAGATCTGCCTCCCCTTCTTCTTGTTCTCTTACTTGAAGGAATGCATGAAGAAGTCAAGAACTATTGCCTCCATCAAGTCAGCCATCAAGTATATTCCCTTTTTGAGATTGCTGTCAGATCTCTTCATTGAGAGCAACTTTGTGCAAGATCTGATCAAGGCAGGATGCATAGAGGATCTGACCATCATCGTTAGTGATGTCTTCACTGCCAATTCTTTGAAGAAGATGGGTTTGGTCAAGAAGAAAATTGCCCCTGCTCATGAAGATACGTCTGCTGAAATCAAACAAAGAAGGGTGCCTCTGAATGATTTCCCTCTGTGGACCCAAGCAGACAACCCAGAGGCTATTCTGTGCTATATCGATGATCTGAAGAACCAAGGGTTTGAGATTGATGTTGATGAATTCTTCAGAAGATTGCCCCCAGCTCAAGAGTTTGACTCTCCTCCCAAGAGGAAAGTTCAGAGGAAGATGGTCTTAGAAGAATCCTCTGAAGAATCTGATGTCCCTCTGAAGAGGAAGAAGAAGGCTGACCAGCCTAAGAGGAAACATGATGAAACCACCAAGCCAGATGATGGTGATGATGGTGATAATGAGGATGGTCCTTCTCCTCCCAAGAAGAAGAAGAAACAGGTCAGAATCGTGGTGAAGCCTACTCGGGTGGAACCTGCTGCTCCAGTCATCAGGATGGAGACTTCTGCCAGAGTCACTCGCTCTGCTGTACGTACAAGTAAGTCTGCTATCATTGAATCTGATGATGATTTAAATTCTATTGATGCACTTCCCATTTCTACCCTCCTCAAACGCACCTCCACCCAACTCACTACAATCCCAGAGTCTCAACCTGCTGCCCAAGCCACATTTCCACCTAATTCCCCAAGGTCTTCCTTTTTCCAGCCTTCCCAACAAGAAGCCCCCATGTGGAATATGCTTCAAACCCCACGTCCAAATGAACCAACCTCACCCATCACAATCCAACAAGAACCCATAATTCTTGAACCCTCTGGACCTGAACTGACAATTCCTGTCCAACCAGAACCTGAACCCAGAACGTCTGATCACTCTGTCCCCAGAGCATCAGAACGTCCGGCTACTAGAACCACTGATACAGATTCTTCCACTGCCTATACTCCTGTATCATTCCCAATCAACGTTGCTGACTCCTCCCCTTCCAATAACTCTGAGTCACATCGTAAATTCATGGAGGTCAGAAAAGAAAAAGTGTATGCCATCCCAGAGTATTACCTCACATGTCCCAGCCCTAGGAGATACCCTGGACCTAGACCTGAACGTCTAGTTGACCCAGATGAACCTATCATGGCTGCTTCTTTACATGAGGCAGACCCTTTGGCTCAACAAGCTCAACCTGATCCTGTCCATCAAGAGCCAGTTCAACCAGAACCAGAACACTCTGTGTCTAACCACTCTTCGGTTAGGTCACCACATCCTCTGGTTGAAACTTCTGAACCTCACCTTAGAGCCTCTGAACCACATGTCCAAACCTTTAACATTGGCTCTCCTCAAGGTGTTTCTGAAGCTAACAGCAGCAACCACCCAACCTCTCCTGAAACCAACCTCTCCATAGTTCCCTACACTTACCTCAGACCAACCACTCTCTCTGAGTGCATCAATGTTTTTAATCATGAAGCTTCTTTGATGCTACGCAACGTGCAAGGTCACACTGACCTGAGTGAAAATGCTGAATCTGTTGCTGAAGAGTGGAATAGTCTGAGTACTTGGCTAGTAGCTCAGGTTCCTATTATGATGCAGCATCTGACTGCAGAAAGGGATCAGAGGATCGAGGCTGCAAAGCAGAGGTTTGCAAGAAAGGTGGCCCTTCATGAACAACAACAAAGACACAAGCTCCTTGAAGCTGTTGAAGAGGCCAGAAGAAAGCAAGAGCAAGCAGAGGAAGCTGCACGTCAAGCAGCAGCTCAAGCTGAACAAGCAAGATTAGAGGCAGAGAGACTTGAAGCTGAAGCTGAAGCCCTTAGATGCCAAGCACTTGCACCAGTGGTTTTTACTCCTGCTGCTTCTGCTTCCATTCCAGCTCATCAAGCTGCTCAGAATGTTCCTTCTAGCTCCACACAGTCAAGCTCGTCCAGACTCGACATCATGGAACAACGTCTTGATACTCATGAGTCTCTGCTGCTGGACATGAAGCAAATTCTTACGGAACTTCTGCGTCGTTCTGACAAGCCCTAGTCTTAGGATCTCTTCGTTTTCTCTCTTCACTTTGTTTTATTTTAACTTCTTTTTATTTTCTTTAAGTTACTTTAGTTGTTATGCTTTGTTAGTTGTTATTTATCTTTGCACATACATATATATATATATTTGTCACAATGTGTTTGCGAAAATTTTCTTCTCTTTATTCATAATAATTATGTGTTTACATCATACATTTTTTTTCTTTTCCTAAAATCTAGAATGGAGGATCCCTCCTCATTCTTCTGCACTCTTGGCACTGCTCTCATCTCTCTTTCTCCAGACGATCCAGTGAATACTGGATGTTGTTGAGATTGACGTTCAGCTCATCCCTCTCCAGAATTTCTTCTGTTGTCTTGAGCTTCCTTTCTATGGTGTCCTTTTCTTCTAGTAGCCTCAGCTCAAGCTGGCTGAGTTCTTGAACTTCCTCCACGAAGGCAAGGAATTCCTTTAAGTCATTCTTCAGCACTGGACGCAGATCCCCCTCAAGCAGTGTCCTCGTCAGCTCTGGAATGGTTTTTGTACCCTCTGGATGTCTTATGTTAAGAAACAAGTCCTCCTCGAAGGCCTTCCTTCTGAGCTCTTCCAGTGCTACCTTGTATGATGCCATATTTTTCTTTTTATGGAATTGATTGAGTTGTGAAGCTTACCCTCCTCTAAATTGCTTTATATAAGCTTCATTCTCTCCTTGGAAGTTATTGCTCCTGCAGTTTCTCGAGGATAAGTCCTTGGTAACTGAAGTTCTCTTTACTTTCGTGGCCGGTGGTAAACGTTCTTCTCTTGCATTAACTCCATTCTTTACTTCGCGTAACTCTCATTCTTACCGTGTTTATTTCTCCTTCTTTTCACTCAGACCTTCTCTGAGGGGGAGTACCTTGTACTTCAAGCTGAGTTTTTCACACCCCATACTTTTTGCTTATGACAAAAAGGGGGAGTACTCCTAGTTTTTGATGTGTAGTGTGATTTATTTTGGAGAATTTAAGAGTTCCTCTTTTATGACCATAGATGTGTCACTGGGCAAATACAAGGAATACATTTCACTTCTTCTGAATTGATTATATTTGACTCTGATTATATTTGACTCTGATACCACTTAACGTTGACTCTGAATACTTATGCGCTCTGATTATACTATTTCATCTATGTCATGCGCCTTCACTCTGAACTCTTACATTATTTAGCACAGAATCTAGACATTTCTAACGTTTTCATTAAATCTTAGATTCAGGGGGAGCTATGCTCAGAATCAAGCTGTGACTTGGATTCAGAATGAGCAAGATAAACTATTCACATCACGATAAGTCTTATTCTATATCTCTAAACTCGGAGTGAATTCAGTTTATTGTTTAAGATTCATCAAATACTTAGTTTTGTCATCATCAAAAAGGGGGAGATTGTAAGATCAAGTTTTGATCGAGTAGTACAACTCTATGTTTTGATGATTACAAGTTAACATTTGAGTATGAACAATTATGGTACTCTAACGTGTTTTTCTGAGTGTGCTATTTACAGGCTCTGACCTCAATTCAATCTCACACAAATCAGAAGCACTGTGCATAAAGAGTGACCCAAGCAACGCTTTCGCAACATCTATGTTCACTATGAACAGTAGAAATGCTTCAGAAGATCTGAAGTTATACAAGCTCTGATATGGACTCAGTCACTTGAAGTTCTGAAGATCCAGAAGTTCTGACAACCAAGAAACTCTGAAGGTTCAGCTGTTCTGATGGTGTAGAAGACTCTGAAGATCCAGAAGCTGAATAGTGGAAACTCTGATGTCCAGAAGCAAGAAACTCTGAAGACCATGTACTTCCCTCTGAGTTCAGAATCAGAAGATACAACGGTCAGAGGATCTGTGCTTTCCCTCTGACTCTGATCAACCGGCTTCACAAGTTCCAACATGAAGCTTTCCCCTGATCAGAAGTCTCCTAGGTTTAAAGGTCAAGTCACTATCCAAGTACAAAAGCATATGTACTATCCTGACGACCTACCTAACGTTCTCAGCCACAGCAGAAGCTGGAGTTTCCAGAACTTCCCTCCAACGGTAGCATTTCCATGCAGCGTTCAAACCCTAATCCTTGGAGTATAAATAGAGGCTGAAGTTTGAAAGATGCGGTTGGAAGAATTACACACGCGCAAGCTATATTCAAAAACCTTCTAAGCATTCTTTCATCTGAATTCATTGTGTTTACTATTAGCTTTTCAGAAGCAAATGTCTTGTAAACATTCTTTGTTAAACAGTTTGTTTAGTTACCTTTAGGAGATCAAGGTTGATCGGATCCTAGAGAAGACTAAGAGAGTGAATCTTAGTGTGAGCTAAGTCAGTGTAATTGTTAGTCACTTGTAGGTGTCAAGTGCAGTTGTAACACTTTACCTGATTAGTGGATTGCCTTCATTCTAAGAAGGAAAAAATCACCTAGACAGGTGGACTGGATTAGCTTGAGGGATTTATCAAGTGAACAGGACAAAAATCCTTGTGTGCTTTTCTATCTCTTATCTTTAGCACTTAGTTCTCGAAAAGATTTGTCAAAATCTTTGAGGTGGAAGTTTTATATTGAAAACGTTATTCAAACCCCCCCCCCTTTCTACCGATTTTCATACCTTCAACAACAAGTTTAAGCTCATGATATTCCTCCATCAAATGTGATGCAAGTTCGTAGAGCTCAACTAAATGTCGCTGTTTAAGGTTAAGGGTTAAGGGTTAAGGGTTTAGGTTTTAGAGTAGGACAAATGTATAAAGATGCCAACATGCTTATGGAGGACATAAATTTTAAATCGTGTTATTAATCTATTGTATGTGACATGAGTTCGTAGAGCTCAACTAAAACTTACTACAAATGGAGAATTGTAACGAAATAAGTAGAGTTGGAACAAAGGAGAAAGAGGCCAAAATATTGATTTTGAGTGGAGAAATTCGTCCCTAATGACCAAAAGTGTCTTGCTATACCACAATAAGTTTAAGCTCATGATATTCCTCCATCGAATGTGATGCAAGTTCGTAGAGCTCAACAAAATGTGGGTGTTTAAGGTTAAGGGTTAAGGGTTTAGGGCTTAGGGTTTAGGTTTTAGAGTAGGATAAAAGTATGAAGAGGTCAACAAGCTTATGAGAGGACAAAAATTTAAAATCGTGTAATTAATCTATTGTATGTGATATGAGTTCGTAGAGCTCAACTAAAACTTACTACAAAAGGAGAATTGTAACGAAAAAAGTAGAGTTGGAACAAAGGAGAAAGAGGCCAAAATATGGCTTTTGAGTGCAGAAATTCGTCCCTAGTGACCAAAAGTGTCTTGTTGGTTGTACTACAATAAGTTTAAGCTCATGATATTCCTCCATCGAATGTGATGCAAGTTCGTAGAGCCCAACTAAATGTCGATGTTTAAGGGTCAGGGTTAAATGGTTAAGGTTTAGGTTTTAGAGTAGGAAAAAAGTATAAAGAGGTCAACAAGCTTATGAGAGGACATAAATTTAAAATCGTGTTATTAATCTATTGTATGTGACATGAGTTCGTAGAGCTAAACTAAAACTTACTACAAATGGAGAATTGTAACGAAATAAGTAGAGTAGGAACATAGGAGAATGAGGCCAAAATATTGCTTTTGAGTGGAGAAATTCGTCCCTAATGACCAAAAGAACCATGTTGTACCACAATAAGTTTAAGCTCATGATATTCCTCTATTGAATGTGATGCAAGTTCGTAGAGCTCAACTAAATATCGGTGTTTAAGGTTAAGGGTTACGGGTTACGGGTTTAGACCTTAGGGTTTAGGTTTTAGAGTAGGACAAAAGTATAAAGAGGTCAACAAGCTTATGAGAGGACATAAATATAAAATTGTGTTATTAATCTATTGTATGTGATATGAGTTCGTGGAGCTAACCTAAAACTTACTACAAATGGAGAATTGTAACGAAATAAGTAGAGTAGGAACAAAGGAGAAAGAGGCCAAAATATTGCTTTTGAGTGGAGAAATTCGTCCCTAATGACCAAAAGAGTCTTGTTGTACCACAATAAGTTTAAGCTCATGATATTCCTCCATCAAATGTGATACAAGTTCGTAGAGCTCAACTAAATGTCGGTGTTTAAGGTTAAGGGTTAAGTGTTTAGGGCTTAGGGTTTAGGTTTTAGAGTAGAACAAAAGTATAAAGAGGTCAACAAGGTTATGAGAGGACATAAATTTAAAATCGTGTTATTAATCTATTGTATGTGATATGAGTTCGTAGAGCTCAACTAAAATATACTACAAATGGAGAATTGTAACGAAATAAGTAGAGTAGGAACAAAGGAGAAAGAGGCTAAAATATTGCTTGAGTGGAGAAATTGGTCCCTAATGACCAAAAGAGTCTTGTTGTACCACAATAATTTTAAGCTCATGATATTCCTCAATTGAATGTGATGCAAGTTCGTAGAGCTCAACTAAATGTCAGTGTTTAAGGTTAAGGGTTTAGGGTTTAGGCCTTAGGGTTTAAGTTTTAGAGTAGGACAAAAGTATAAAGAGGCGAACATGCTTATGGAGGACATAAATTTAAAATCGTGTTATTAATCTATTGTATGTAATATGAGATCGTAGAGCTCAACTAAAACTTACTACAAATGGAGAATTGTAACGAAATAAGTAGAGTTGGAACAAAGGAGAAAGAGGCCAAAATATTGCTTGAGTGGAGAAATTCGTCCCTAATGACCAAAAGAGTCTTGTTGTACCACAATAAGTTTAAGCTCATGATATTCCTCTATTAAATGTGATGCAAGTTCGTAGAGCTCAACTAAATGTCGGTGTTTAAGGTTAAGGGTTAAGTGTTTAGGGCTTAGGGTTTAGGTTTTAGAGTAGGACAAAAGTATAAAGAGGTCAACAAGCTTATGAGAGGAGATAAATTTAAAATCGTGTTATTAATCTATTGTATGTGATATGAGTTCGTAGAGCTCAACTAAAACTTACTACAATGGAGAATTGTAACGAAATAAGTAGAGTAGGAACAAAGGAGAAAGAGGCCAAAATATTGCTTGAGTGGAGAAATTCACCCCTAATGACCAAAAGAGCCTTGTTGTACCACAATAAGTTTAAGCTCATGATATTCCTCTATTGAATGTGATGCAAGTTCGTAGAGCTCAACTAAATGTTAGTGTTTAAGGTTAAGGGTTAAGTGTTTAGGGCTTTGGGTTTAGGTTTTAGAGTAGGACAAAAGTATAAAGAGGCCAACAAGCTTATGAGAGGAGATAAATTTAAAATCGTGTTATTAATCTATTGTATGTGATATGAGTTCGTAGAGCTAAACTAAAACTTACTACAAATGGAGAATTGTAACGAAATAAGTAGAGTAGGAACAAAGGAGAAAGAGGCCAAAATATTGCTTTTGAGTGGAGAAATTCGTCCCTAATGACCAAAAGTGTCTTGTTGCACCACAATAAGTTTAAGTTCATGATATTCCTCCATCGAATGTGATACAAGTTTGTAGAGCTCAACTAAATGTCGGTGTTTAGGGTTAAGGGTTAAGTGTTTAGGGCTTAGGGTTTAGGTTTTAGAGTAGGACAAAAGTATAAAGAGGTCCACAAGGTTATGAGAGGACATAAACTTAAAATCGTGTTATTAATCTATTGTATGTGATATGAGTTCGTAGAGCTCAACTAAAACTTACTACAATGGAGAATTGTAACTAAATAAGTAGAGTAGGAACAAAGGAGAAAGAGGCCAAAATATTGCTTGAGTGGAGAAATTCACTCCTAATGACCAAAAGAGCCTTGTTGTACCACAATAAGCTTAAGCTCATGATATTCCTCTATTGAATGTGATGCAAGTTCGTAGAGCTCAACTAAATGTCGGTGTTTAAGGTTAAGGGTTAAGTGTTTAGGGCTTTGGGTTTAGGTTTTAGAGTAGGACAAAAGTATAAAGAGGCCAACATGCTTATGGAGGACATAAATTTAAAATCGTGTTATTAATCTATTGTATGTGATATGAGATCGTAGAGCTCAACTAAAACTTACTACAAATGGAGAATTGTAACGAAATAAGTAGAGTAGGAACAAAGGAGAAAGAGGCCAAAATATTGCTTGAGTGGAGAAATTCGTCATTAATGACCAAAAGAGTCTTGTTGAACCACAATAAGTTTAAGCTCATGATATTCCTCCATTGAATGTGATGCAAGTTCGTAGAGCTTAACTAAATGTCGGTGTTTAAGGTTAAGGGTTAAGGGTTTAGGGATTAGGGTTTAGGTTTTAGAGTAGGACAAATGTATAAAGAGGTCAACATGGTTATGAGAGGACATAAATTTAAAATCGTGTTGTTAATCTATTGTATGTGATATGAGTTCGTAGAGCTCAACTAAAACTTACTACAAATGGAGAATTGTAACGAAATAAGTAGAGTAGGAACAAAGGAGAAAGAGGCCAAAATATTGCTTGAGTGGAGAAATTCACCCCTAATGACCAAAAGAGCCTTGTTGTACCACAATAAGTTTAAGCTCATGATATTCCTCTATTGAATGTGATGCAAGTTCGTAGAGGTCAACTAAATATCGGTGTTTAAGGTTTAGGGTTACGGGTTTAGAACTTAGGGTTTAGGTTTTAGAGTAGGACAAAAGTGTAAAGAGGTCAAAAAGCTTATGAGAGGACATAAATTTAAAATCGTGTTATTAATCTATTGTATGTGATATGAGTTCGTAGAGCTCAACTAAAACTTACTACAATGGAGAATTGTAACGAAATAAGTAGAGTAGGAACAAAGGAGAAAGAGGCCAAAATATTGCTTGAGTGGAGAAATTCACCCCTAATGACCAAAAGAGCCTTGTTGTACCACAATAAGTTTAAGCTCATGATATTCCTCTATTGAATGTGAAGCAAGTTCGTAGAGGTCAACTAAATATCGGTGTTTAAGGTTTAGGGTTACGGGTTTAGAACTTAGGGTTTAGGTTTTAGAGTAGGACAAAAGTGTAAAGAGGTCAAAAAGCTTATGAGAGGACATAAATTTAAAATCGTGTTATTAATCTATTGTATGTGATATGAGTTCGTAGAGCTCAACTAAAACTTACTACAATGGAGAATTGTAACGAAATAAGTAGAGTAGGAACAAAGGAGAAAGAGGCCAAAATATTGCTTGAGTGGAGAAATTCACCCCTAATGACCAAAAGAGCCTTGTTGTACCACAATAAGTTTAAGCTCATGATATTCCTCTATTGAATGTGATGCAAGTTCGTAGAGGTCAACTAAATATCGGTGTTTAAGGTTTAGGGTTACGGGTTTAGAACTTAGGGTTTAGGTTTTAGAGTAGGACAAAAGTGTAAAGAGGTCAAAAAGCTTATGAGAGGACATAAATTTAAAATCGTGTTATTAATCTATTGTATGTGATATGAGTTCGTAGAGCTCAACTAAAATTTACTACAAATGGAGAATTGTAAAGAAATAAGTAGAGTAGGAACAAAGGAGAAAGAGGCCAAAATATTGCTTGAGTGGAGAAATTCGTCCCTAATGACCAAAAGAGTCTTGTGGTACCACAATAAGTTTAAGCTCATGATATTCCTCCATTGAATGTGATGCAAGTTCGTAGAGCTCAACTAAATGTCGGTGTTTAAGGTTAAGGGTTAGGGGTTTAGGGATTAGGGTTTAGGTTTTAGAGTAGGACAAAAGTATAAAGAGGTCAACAAGGTTATGAGAGGTGATAAATTTAAAATCGTGTTATTAATCTATTGTATGTGATATGAGTTCGTAGAGCTCAACTAAAACTAACTACAAATGGAGAATTGTAACGAAATAAGTAGAGTAGGAACAAAGGAGAAAGAGGCCAAAATATTGCATGAGTGGAGAAATTCACCCCTAATGACCAAAAGAGCCTTGTTGTACCACAATAAGTTTAAGCTCATGATATTCCTCTATTGAATGTGATGCAAGTTCGTAGAGGTCAACTAAATATCGGTGTTTAAGGTTTAGGGTTATGGGTTTAGAACTTAGGGTTTAGGTGTTAGAGTAGGACAAAAGTGTAAAGAGGTCAAAAAGCTTATGAGAGGACATAAATTAAAAATCGTGTTATTAATCTATTGTATGTGATATGAGTTCATAGAGCTAAACTAAAACTTACTACAAATGGAGAATTGTAAAGAGATAAGTAGAGTAGGAACAAAGGAGAAAGAGGCCAAAATATTTCTTTTTTGTGGAGAAATTCGTCCCTAATGACCAAAAGTGTCTCGTTGCACCACAATAAGTTTAAGCTTATGATATTCCTTCATTGAATGTGATGCAAGTTCGTAGAGCTCAACTAAAACTTACTACAAATGGAAAATTGTAACGAAATAAGTAGAGTAGGAACATAGGAGAAAGAGGCCAAAATATTGCTTTTGAGTGGAGAAATTCGTCCCTAATGACCAAAAGTGTCTTGTTGCACCACAATAAGTTTAAGTTCATGATATTCTTCCATCGAATGTGATACAAGTTTGTAGAGCTCAACTAAATGTCGGTGTTTAGGGTTAAGGGTTTTGGGATTAGGGTTTAGGTTTTAGAGTAGGACAAAAGTATAAAGAGGTCCACAAGGTTATGAGAGGACATAAATTTAAAATCGTGTTATTAATCTATTGTATGTGATATGAGTTCGTAGAGCTCAACTAAAATTTACTACAAATGGAGAATTGTAAAGAAATAAGTAGAGTAGGAACAAAGGAGAAAGAGGCCAAAATATTTCTTTTTAGTGGAGAAATTCGTCCCTAATGACCAAAAGTGTCTCGATGCACCACAATAAGTTTAAGCTTATGATATTCCTGCATTGAATGTGATGCAAGTTCGTAGAGCTCAACTAAATGTCGGTGTTTAAGATTAAGGGTTAGGTGTTTAGGGCTTAGGGTTTAAGTTTTAGAGTAGGACAAAAGTATAAAGAGGTCAACAAGCTTATGAGATGTGATAAATTTAAAATCGTGTTATTAATCTATTGAATGTGATGCAAGTTCGTAGAGCTCAACTAAATGTCGGTGTTTAAGGTTAAGGGTTAGGGGTTTAGGGATTAGGGTTTAGGTTTTAGAGTAGGACAAAAGTATAAAGAGGTCAACAAGGTTATGAGATGTGATAAATTTAAAATCGTGTTATTAATCTATTGTATGTGATATGAGTTCGTAGAGCTCAACTAAAACTTACTACAAATGGAGAATTGTAACGAAATAAGTAGAGTAGGAACAAAGGAGAAAGAGGCCAAAATATTGCATGAGTGGAGAAATTCACCCCTAATGACCAAAAGAGCCTTGTTGTACCACAATAAGTTTAAGCTCATGATATTCCTCTATTGAATGTGATGCAAGTTCGTAGAGGTCAACTAAATATCGGTGTTTAAGGTTAAGGGTTACGGGTTTAGAACTTAGGGTTTAGGTTTTAGAGTAGGACAAAAGTGTAAAGAGGTCAAAAAGCTTATGAGAGGACATAAATTTAAAATCGTGTTATTAATCTATTGTATGTGATATGAGTTCGTAGAGCTAAACTAAAACTTACTACAAATGGAAAATTGTAACGAAATAAGTAGAGTAGGAACATAGGAGAAAGAGGCCAAAATATTGCTTTTGAGTCGAGAAATTCGTCCCTAATGACCAAAAGTGTCTTGTTGCACCACAATAAGTTTAAGTTCATGATATTCCTCCATTGAATGTGATACAAGTTCGTAGAGCTCAACTAAATGTCGGTGTTTAGGGTTAAGGGTTAAGGGTTTTGGGATTAGGGTTTAGGTTTTAGAGTAGGACAAAAGTATAAAGAGGTCCACAAGGTTATGAGAGGACATAAATTTAAAATCGTGTTATTAATCTATTGTATGTGATATGAGTTCGTAGAGCTCAACTAAAATTTACTACAAATGGAGAATTGTAAAGAAATAAGTAGAGTAGGAACAAAGGAGAAAGAGGCCAAAATATTTCTTTTTAGTGGAGAAATTCGTCCCTAATGACCAAAAGTGTCTTGTTGTACCACAGTAAGTTTTAGCTCATGATATTCCTCCATTGAATGTGATGCAAGTTCGTAGAGCTCAACTAAATGTCGGTGTTTAAGGTTAAGGGTTAGGGGTTTAGGGATTAGGGTTTAGGTTTTAGAGTAGGACAAAAGTATAAAGATGTCAACAAGGTTATGAGAGGAGATAAATTTAAAATCGTGTTATTAATCTATTGTATGTGATATGAGTTCGTAGAGCTAAACTAAAACTTATTACAAATGGAGAATTGTAAAGAAATAAGTAGAGTAGGGACAAAGGAAAAAGAGGCCAAAATATTTCTTTTGAGTGGAGAAATTCGTCCCTAATGACCCAATGTGTCTTGATGCACCACAATAAGTTTAAGCTCATGATATTCCTCCATCGAATGTGAAGCAAGTTCGTAGAGCTCAACAAAATGTCGGTGTTTAAGGTTAAGGGTTAAGGATTTAGAACTTAGGGTTTAGGTTTTAGAGTAGGACAAAAGTGTAAAGAGGTCAAAAAGCTTCTAAGAGGACATAAATTTAAAATCGTGTTATTAATCTATTGTATGTGATATGAGTTCGTAGAGGTAAACTAAAACTTACTACCAATGGAAAATTGTAAAGAAATAAGTAGAGTAGGAACAAAGGAGAAAGAGGCCAAAATATTTCTTTTTAGTGGAGAAATTCGTCCCTAATGACCAAAAGTGTCTCGATGCACCACAATAAGTTTAAGCTTATGATATTCCTCCATTGAATGTGATGCAAGTTCGTAGAGCTCAACTAAATGTCGGTGATTAAGGTTAAGGGTTAAGTGTTTAGGGCTTAGGGTTTAAGTTTTAGAGTAGGACAAAAGTATAAAGAGGTCAACAAGCTTATGAGAGGAGATAAATTTAAAATCGTGTTATTAATCTATTGTATGTGATATGAGTTCGTAAAGCTCAACTAAAACTTACTACAAATGGAGAATTGTAAAGAAATAAGTAGAGTAGGAACAAAGGAGAAAGAGGCCAAAATATTGCTTGAGTGGAGAAATTCGTCCCTAATGACCAAAAGAGTCTTGTTGTACCACAATAAGTTTAAGCTCATGATATTCCTCCATTGAATGTGATGCAAGTTCGTAGAGCTCAACTAAATGTCGGTGTTTAAGGTTAAGGGTTAGGGGTTTAGGGATTAGGGTTTAGGTTTTAGAGTAGGACAAAAGTATAAAGAGGTCAACAAGGTTATGAGAGGACATAAATTTAAAATCGTGTTATTAATCTATTGTATGTGATATGAGTTCGTAGAGCTCAACTAAAACTTACTACAGATGGAGAATTGTAATGAAATAAGTAGAGTAGGAACAAAGGAGAAAGAGGCCAAAATATTGCTTGAGTGGAGAAATTCGTCCCTAATGACCAAAAGTGTCTCGATGCATCACAATAAGTTTAAGCTCATGATATTCCTCCATTGAATGTGATGCAAGTTCGTAGAGCTCAACTAAATGTCGGTGTTTAAGGTTAACGGTTTAGGGTTTATGCCTTAGCGTTTCAGTTTTAGAGTAGGACAAAAGTATAAAGAGGCCAACATGCTTATGAGGGACATAAATTTAAAATCGTGTTATTAATCTATTGTATGTGATATGAGATCGTAGAGCTCAACTAAAACTTACTACAAATGGAGAATTGTAACGAAATAAGTAGAGTTGGAACAACGGAGAAAGAGGCAAAAATATTGCTAGAGTGGAGAAATTCGTCCCTAATGACAAAAAGAGTTTTGTTGTACCACAATAAGTTTAAGCTCATGATATTCCTCCATTGAATGTGATGCAACTTCGTAGAGCTCAACAAAATGTCGGTGTTTAAGGTTAAGGGTTAAGGGTTTAGGGCTAAGGGTTTAGGGCTTAGGGTTTAGGTTTTAGAGTAGGACAAAAGTATAAAGAGGTCAACAAGCTTATGAAAGGACATAAATTTAAAATCGTGTTATTAATCTTTTGTATGTGATATGCGTTCGTTGAGCTCAAATAAAACTTACTACAAATGGAGAATTGTAACGAAATAAGTAGAGTAGGAACAAAGGAGAAAGAGGCCAAAATATTGCTTGAGTGGAGAAATTCGTCCCTAATGACCAAAAGAGTCTTGTTGTACCACAATAAGTTTAAGCTCATGATATTCCTCCATTGAATGTGATGCAAGTTCGTAGAGCTTAATTAAATGTCAGTGTTTAAGGTTAAGGGTTAAGGGTTTAGGGATTAGGGTTTAGGTTTTAGAGTTGGACAAATGTATAAAGAGGTCAACATGGTTATGAGAGGACATAAATTTAAAATCGTGTTGTTAATCTATTGTATGTGATATGAGTTCGAAGAGCTCAACTAAAACATACTACAAATGGAGAATTGTAATGAAATAAGTAGAGTAGGAACAAAGGAGAAAGAGGCCAAAATATTGCTTGAGTGGAGAAATTCGTCCCTAATGACCAAAAGAGTCTTGTTGTACCACAATAAGTTTAAGCTCATGATATTCCTCCATTGAATGTGATGCAAGTTCGTAGAGCTCAACTAAATGTCGGTGTTTAAGGTTAAGGGTTAAGGGTTTAGGCCTTAGGGTTTAAGTTTTAGAGTAGGACAAACGTATAAAGAGGCCAACATGCTTATGGAGGACATAAATTTAAAATCGTGTTATTAATCTATTGTATGTGATATGAGATCGTAGAGCTCAACTAAAAATTACTACAAATGGAGAATTGTAACGAAATAAGTAGAGTAGGAACAAAGGAGAAAAAGGCCAAAATATTGCTTGAGTGGAGAAATTCGTCCCTAATGACCAAAAGAGTCTTGTTGTACCACAATAAGTTTAAGCTCATGATATTCGTCCATTGAATGTGATGCAAGTTCGTAGAGCTCAACTAAATGTCGGTGTTTAAGGTTAAGGGTTTAGGGTTTAGGGATTAGGGTTTAGGTTTTAGAGTAGGACAAAAGTATAAAGAGGTCAACATGGTTATGAGAGGACATAAATTTAAAATCGTGTTGTTAATCTATTGTATGTGATATGAGTTCGAAGAGCTCAACTAAAACCTACTACAAATGGAGAATTGTAATGAAATAAGTAGAGTAGGAACAAAGGAGAAAGAGGCCAAAATATTGCTTGAGTGGAGAAATTCGTCCCTAATGACCAAAAGAGTCTTGTTGTACCACAATAAGTTTAAGCTGATGATATTCCTCCATTGAATGTGATGCAAGTTCGTAGAGCTCAACTAAATGTCGGTTTTTAAGGTTAAGGGATAAGGTTTTAGGGCTTAGGGTTTAGGTTTTAGAGTAGGAAAAAAGTATAAAGAGGTCAACATGCTTATGAGAGGACATAAATTTAAAATCGTGTTATTAATCTTTTGTATGTGATATGAGTTCGTTGAGCTCAAATAAAACTAACTACAAATGGAGAATTGTAACGAAATAAGTAGAGTAGGAACAAAGGAGAAAGAGGCCAAAATATTGCTTGAGTGGAGAAATTCGTCCCTAATGACCAAAAGAGTCTTGTTGTACCACAATAAGTTTAAGCTCATGATATTCCTCCTTTGAATGTGATGCAAGTTCGTAGAGCTTAATTAAATGTCGGTGTTTAAGGTTAAGGGTTAAGGGTTTAGGGATTAGGGTTTAGGTTTTAGAGTTGGACAAATGTATAAAGAGGTCAACATGGTTATGAGAGGACATAAATTTAAAATCGTGTTGTTAATCTATTGTATGTGATATGAGTTCGAAGAGCTCAACTAAAACATACTACAAATGGAGAATTGTAATGAAATAAGTAGAGTAGGAACAAAGGAGAAAGAGGCCAAAATATTGCTTGAGTGGAGAAATTCGTCCCTAATGACCAAAAGAGTCTTGTTGTACCACAATAAGTTTAAGCTCATGATATTCCTCCATTGAATGTGATGCAAGTTCGTAGAGCTCAACTAAATGTCGGTGTTTAAGGTTAAGGGTTAAGGGTTTAGGCCTTAGGGTTTAAGTTTTAGAGTAGGACAAAAGTATAAAGAGGCCAACATGCTTATGGAGGACATAAATTTAAAATCGTGTTATTAATCTATTGTATGTGATATGAGATCGTAGAGCTCAACTAAAAATTACTACAAATGGAGAATTGTAACGAAATAAGTAGAGTAGGAACAAAGGAGAAAGAGGCCAAAATATTGCTTGAGTGGAGAATATCGTCCCTAATGACCAAAAGAGTCTTGTAGTACAACAATAAGTTTAAGCTCATGATATTCCTCCATTGAATGTGATGCAAGTTTGTAGAGCTCAACTAAATGTCGGTGTTTAAGGTTAAGGGTTAAGGGTTTAGGCCTTAGGGTTTAAGTTTTAGAGTAGGACAAAAGTATAAAGAGGCCAACATGCTTATGGAGGACATAAATTTAAAATCGTGTTATTAATCTATTGTATGTGATATGAGATCGTAGAGCTCAACTAAAACTTACTACAAATGGAGAATTGTAACGAAATAAGTAGAGTAGGAACAAAGGAGAAAGAGGCCAAAATATTGCTTGAGTGGAGAAATTCGTCCCTAATGACCAAAAGAGTCTAGTTGAACCACAATAAGTTTAAGCTCATGATATTCCTCCATTGAATGTGATGGAAGTTCTTAGAGCTCAACTAAATGTCGGTGTTTAAGGTTAAGGGTTAGGGGTTTAGGGATTAGGGTTTAGGTTTTAGAGTAGGACAAAAGTATAAAGAGGTCAACAAGGTTATGAGAGGACATAAATTTAAAATCGTGTTATTAATCTATTGTATGTGATATGAGTACGTAGAACTCAACTAAAACTTACTACAGATGGAGAATTGTAACGAAATAAGTAGAGTAGGGACAAAGGAAAAAGAGGCCAAAATATTTCTTTTGAGCGGAGAAATTCGTCCCTAATGACCAAATGTGTCTTGATGCACCACAATAAGTTTAAGCTCATGATATTCCTCCATCGAATGTGAAGCAAGTTCGTAGAGCTCAACAAAATGTCGGTGTTTAAGGTTAAGGGTTAAGGGTTTAGGCCTTAGGGTTTAGGTTTTAGAGTAGGACAAAAGTATAAAGAGGTCAACAAGCTTATGAGAGGACATGAATTTAAAATCGTGTTATTAATCTATTGTATGTGATATGAGTTCGAAGAGCTCAACTAAAACTTACTACAAATTGAGAATTGTAATGAAATAAGTAGAGTAGGAACAAAGGAGAAAAAGGCCAAAATATTGCTTGCGAGGAGAAATTCGTCCCTAATGACCAAAAGAGTCTTGTTGTACCACAATAAGTGTAAGCTCATGAAATTCCTCCATTGAATGTGATGCAAGTTCGTAGAGCTTAACTAAATGTCGGTGTTTAAGGTTAAGGGTAAAGGGTTTAGGGATTAGGGTTTAGGTTTTAGAGTAGGACAAAAGTATAAAGATGTCAACATGGTTATGAGAGGACATAAATTTAAAATCGTGTTGTTAATCTATTGTATGTGATATGAGTTCGAAGAGCTCAACTAAAACTTACTACAAATGGAGAATTGTAATGAAATAAGTAGAGTAGGAACAAAGGAGAAAGAGGCCAAAATATTGCTTGAGTGGAGAAATTCGTCCCTAATGACCAAAAGAGTCTTGTTGTACCACAATAAGTTTAAGCTCATGATATTCCTCCATTGAATGTGATGCAAGTTCGTAGAGCTCTACTAAATGTCGGTTTTTAAGGTTAAGGGTTAAGGTTTTAGGGCTTAGGGTTTAGGTTTTAGAGTAGGAAAAAAGTATAAAGAGGTCAACATGCTTATGAGAGGACATAAATTTAAAATCGTGTTATTAACCTATTGTATGTGATATGAGTTCGTAGAGCTCAACTAAAACTTACTAAAAATGGAGAATTGTAATGAAATAAGTAGAGTAGGAACAAAGGAGAAAGAGGCCAAAATATTGCTTGAGTGGAGAAAATCGTCCCTAATGACCAAAAGTCTTGTTGTACCACAATAAGTTTAAGCTCATGATATTCCTCCATTGAATGTGATGCAAGTTCGTAGAGCTCAACTAAATGTCGGTGTTTAAGGTTAAGGGTTAAGGTTTTAGGGATTAGGGTTTAGGTTTTAGAGTAGGAAAAAAGTATAAAGAGGTCAACATGCTTATGAGAGGACATAAATTTAAAATCGTGTTATTAACCTATTGTATGTGATATAAGTTCGTAGAGCTCAACTAAAACTTACTACAAATGGAGAATTGTATTGAAATAAGTAGAGTAGGAACAAAGGAGAAAGAGGCCAAAATATTGCTTGAGTGGAGAAATTCGTCCCTAATGACCAAAAGAGTCTTGTTGTACCACAATAAGTTTAAGCTCATGATATTCCTCCATTGAATGTGATGCAAGTTCGTAGAGCTCAACTAAATGTCGGTGTTTAAGCTTAAGGGTTAAGGGTTTAGGCCTTAGGGTTTAAGTTTTAGAGTAGGACAAAAGTATAAAGAGGCCAACATGCTTATGGAGGACATAAATTTAAAATTGTGTTATTAATCTATTGTATGTGATATGAGATCGTAGAGCTCAACTAAAACTTACTACAAATGGAGAATTGTAACGAAATAAGTAGAGTAGGAACAAAGGAGAAAGAGGCCAAAATATTGCTTGAGTGGAGAAATTCGTCCCTAATGACCAAAAGTCTTGTTGTACCACAATAAGTTTAAGCTCATGATATTCCTCCATTGAATGTGATGCAAGTTCGTAGAGCTCAACTAAATGTCGGTGTTTAAGGTTAAGGGTTAAGGTTTTAGGGATTAGGGTTTAGGTTTTAGAGTAGGAAAAAAGTATAAAGAGGTCAACATGCTTATGAGAGGACATAAATTTAAAATAATGTTATTAACCTATTTTATGTGATATGAGTTCGTAGAGCTCAACTAAAACTTACTACAAATGGAGAATTGTAATGAAATAAGTAGAGTAGGAACAAAGGAGAAAGAGGCCAAAATATTGCTTGAGTGGAGAAATTCGTCCCTAATGACCAAAAGAGTCTTGTTGTACCACAATAAGTTTAAGCTCATGATATTCCTCCATTGAATGTGATGCAAGTTCGTAGAGCTCAACTAAATGTCGGTGTTTAAGCTTAAGGGTTAAGGGTTTAGGCCTTAGGGTTTAAGTTTTAGAGTAGGACAAAAGTATAAAGAGGCCAACATGCTTATGGAGGACATAAATTTAAAATCGTGTTATTAATCTATTGTATGTGATATGAGATCGTAGAGCTCAACTAAAACTTACTACAAATGGAGAATTGTAACGAAATAAGTAGAGTAGGAACAAAGGAGAAAGAGGCCAAAATATTGCTTGAGTGGAGAAATTCGTCCCTAATGACCAAAAGTCTTGTTGTACCACAATAAGCTTAAGCTCATGATATTCCTCCATTGAATGTGATGCAAGTTCGTAGAGCTCAACTAAATGTCGGTGTTTAAGGTTAAGGGTTAAGGTTTTAGGGATTAGGGTTTAGGTTTTAGAGTAGGAAAAAAGTATAAAGAGGTCAACATGCTTATGAGAGGACATAAATTTAAAATAATGTTATTAACCTATTTTATGTGATATGAGTTCGTAGAGCTCAACTAAAACTTACTACAAATGGAGAATTGTAATGAAATAAGTAGAGTAGGAACAAAGGAGAAAGAGGCCAAAATATTGCTTGAGTGGAGAAATTCGTCCCTAATGACCAAAAGAGTCTTGTTGTACCACAATAAGTTTAAGCTCATGATATTCCTCCATTGAATGTGATGCAAGTTCGTAGAGCTCAACTAAATGTCGGTGTTTAAGCTTAAGGGTTAAGGGTTTAGGCCTTAGGGTTTAAGTTTTAGAGTAGGACAAAAGTATAAAGAGGCCAACATGCTTATGGAGGACATAAATTTAAAATCGTGCTATTAATCTATTGTATGTGATATGAGATCGTAGAGCTCAACTAAAACTTACTACAAATGGAGAATTGTAACGAAATAAGTAGAGTAGGAACAAAGGAGAAAGAGGCCAAAATATTGCTTGAGTGGAGAAATTCGTCCCTAATGACCAAAAGAGTCTTGTTGAACCACAATAAGTTTAAGCTCATAATATTCCTCCATCGAATGTGATGCAAGTTCGTAGAGCTTAACTAAATGTCGGTGTTTAAGGTTAAGGGTTAAGGGTTTAGGGATTAGGGTTTAGGTTTTAGAGTAGGACAAATGTATAAAGAGGTCAACATGGTTATGAGAGGACATAAATTTAAAATCGTGTTGTTAATCTATTGTATGTGATATGAGTTTGAAGAGCTCAACTAAAACATACTACAAATGGAGAATTGTAATGAAATAAGTAGAGTAGGAACAAAGGAGAAAGGGGCCAAAATATTGCTTGAGTGGAGAAATTCGTCCCTAATGACCAAAAGAGTCTTGTTGTACCACAATAAGTGTAAGCTCATGATATTCCTCCATTGAATGTGATGCAAGTTCGTAGAGCTCAACTAAATGTCGGTGTTTAAGGTTAAGGGTTAAGGTTTTAGGGCTTAGGGTTTAGGTTTTAAAGTAGGAAAAAAGTATAAAGAGGTCAACATGCTTATGAGAGGACATAAATCTAAAATCGTGTTATTAACCTATTGTATGTGATATGAGATCGTAGAGCTCAACTAAAACTTACTACAAATGGAGATTGTAACGAAATAAGTAGAGTAGGAACAAAGGAGAAAAAGGCCAAAATATTGCTTGAGAGGAGAAATTCGTCCCTAATGACCAAAAGAGTCTTGTTGTACCACAATAAGTGTAAGCTCATGAAATTCCTCCATTGAATGTGATGCAAGTTCGTAGAGCTCAACTAAATGTCGGTGTTTAAGGTTAAGGGTTAAGGTTTTATGGCTTAGGGTTTAGGTTTTAGAGTAGGAAAAAAGTATAAAGAGGTCAACATGCTTATGAGAGGACATAAATTTAAAATCGTGTTATTAACCTATTGTATGTGATATGAGTTCGTAGAGCTCAACTAAAACTTACTAAAAATGGAGAATTGTAATGAAATAAGTAGAGTAGGAACAAAGGAGAAAGAGGCCAAAATATTGCTTGAGTGGAGAAAATCGTCCCTAATGACCAAAAGAGTCTTGTAGTACCACAATAAGTTTAAGCTCATGATATTCCTCCATTGAATGTGATGCAAGTTCGTAGAGCTCAACTAAATGTCGGTGTTTAAGGTTAAGGGTTAAGGGTTTAGGCCTTAGGGTTTAAGTTTTAGAGTAGGACAAAAGTATAAAGAGGCCAACATGCTTATGGAGGACATAAATTTAAAATCGTGTTATTAATCTATTGTATGTGATATGAGATCGTAGAGCTCAACTAAAACTTACTACAAATGGAGAATTGTAACGAAATAAGTAGAGTAGGAACAAAGGAGAAAAAGGCCAAAATATTGCTTGAGAGGAGAAATTCGTCCCTAATGACCAAAAGAGTCTTGTTGTACCACAATAAGTGTAAGCTCATGATATTCCTCCATTGAATATGATGCAAGTTCGTAGAGCTCAACTAAATGTCGGTGTTTAAGCTTAAGGGTTAAGGGTTTAGGCCATAGGGTTTAAGTTTTAGAGTAGGACAAAAGTATAAAGAGGCCAACATGCTTATGGAGGACATAAATTTAAAATCGTGTTATTAATCTATTGTATGTGATATGAGATCGTAGAGCTCAACGAAAACTTACTACAAATGGAGAATTGTAACAGAATAAGTAGAGTAGGAACAAAGGAGAAAGAGGCCAAAATATTGCTTGAGTGGAGAAATTCGTCCCTAATGACCAAAAGAGTCTTGTTGAACCACAATAAGTTTAAGCTCATGATATTCCTCCATTGAATGTGATGCAAGTTCGTAGAGCTTAACTAAATGTCGGTGTTTAAGGTTAAGGGTTAAGGGTTTAGGGATTAGGGTTTAGGTTTTAGAGTAGGACAAATGTATAAAGAGGTCAACATGGTTATGAGAGGACATAAATTTAAAATCGTGTTGTTAATCTATTATATGTGATATGAGTTTGAAGAGCTCAACTAAAACATACTACAAATGGAGAATTGTAATGAAATAAGTAGAGTAGGAACAAAGGAGAAAGAGGCCAAAATATTGCTTGAGTGGAGAAATTCGTCCCTAATGACCAAAAGAGTCTTGTTGTACCACAATAAGTGTAAGCTCATGATATTCCTCCATTGAAAGTGATGCAAGTTCGTAGAGCTCAACTAAATGTCGGTGTTTAAGGTTAAGGGTTAAGGTTTTAGGGCTTAGGGTTTAGGTTTTAAAGTAGGAAAAAAGTATAAAGAGGTCAACATGCTTATGAGAGGACATAAATCTAAAATCGTGTTATTAACCTATTGTATGTGATATGAGATCGTAGAGCTCAACTAAAACTTACTACAAATGGAGAATTGTAACGAAATAAGTAGAGTAGGAACAAAGGAGAAAAAGGCCAAAATATTGCTTGAGAGGAGAAATTCGTCCCTAATGACCAAAAGAGTCTTGTTGTACCACAATAAGTGTAAGCTCATGAAATTCCTCCATTGAATGTGATGCAAGTTCGTAGAGCTCAACTAAATGTCGGTGTTTAAGGTTAAGGGTTAAGGTTTTATGGCTTAGGGTTTAGGTTTTAGATTAGGAAAAAAGTATAAAGAGGTCAACATGCTTATGAGAGGACATAAATTTAAAATCGTGTTATTAACCTATTGTATGTGATATGAGTTCGTAGAGCTCAACTAAAACTTACTACAAATGGAGAATTGTAATGAAATAAGTAGAGTAGGAACAAAGGAGAAAGAGGCCAAAATATTGCTTGAGTGGAGAAATTCGTAGCTAATGACCAAAAGAGTCTTGTTGTACCACAATAAGTTTAAGCTCATGATATTCCTCCATTGAATGTGATGCAAGTTCGTAGAGCTCAACTAAATGTCGGTGTTTAAGCTTAAGGTTTAAGGGTTTAGGCCATAGGGTTTAAGTTTTAGAGTAGGACAAAAGTATAAAGAGGCCAACATGCTTATGGAGGATATAAATTTAAAATCGTGTTATTAATCTATTGTATGTGATATGAGATCGTAGAGCTCAACTAAAACTTACTACAAATGGAGAATTGTAACGAAATAAGTAGAGTAGGAACAAAGGAGAAAGAGGCCAATATATTGCTTGAGTGGAGAAATTCGTCCCTAATGACCAAAAGAGTCTTGTTGAACCACAATAAGTTTAAGCTCATGATATTCCTCCATTGAATGTGATGCAAGTTCGTAGAGCTTAACTAAATGTCGGTGTTTAAGGTTAAGGGTTAAGGGTTTAGGGATTAGGGTTTAGGTTTTAGAGTAGGACAAATGTATAAAGAGGTCAACATGGTTATGAGAGGACATAAATTTAAAATCGTGTTGTTAATCTATTGTATGTGATATGAGTTTGAAGAGCTCAACTAAAACATACTACAAATGGAGAATTGTAATGAAATAAGTAGAGTAGGAACAAAGGAGAAAGAGGCCAAAATAGTGCTTGAGTGGAGAAAATCGTCCCTAATGACCAAAAGAGTCTTGTAGTACCACAATAAGTTTAAGCTCATGATATTCCTCCATTGAATGTGATGCAAGTTCGTAGAGCTCAACTAAATGTCGGTGTTTAAGGTTAAGGGTTAAGGGTTTAGGCCTTAGGGTTTAAGTTTTAGAGTAGGACAAAAGTATAAAGAGGCCAACATGCTTATGGAGGACATAAATTTAAAATCGTGTTATTAATCTATTGTATGTGATATGAGATCGTAGAGCTCAACTAAAACTTACTACAAATGGAGAATTGTAACGAAATAAGTAGAGTAGGAACAAAGGAGAAAGAGGCCAAAATATTGCTTGAGTGGAGAAATTCGTCCCTAATGACCAAAAGTCTTGTTGTACCACAATAAGTGTAAGCTCATGAAATTCCTCCATTGAATGTGATGCAAGTTCGTAGAGCTCAACTAAATGTCGGTATTTAAGGTTAAGGGTTAAGGTTTTATGGCTTAGGGTTTAGGTTTTAGAGTAGGAAAAAAGTATAAAGAGGTCAACATGCTTATGAGAGGACATAAATTTAAAATCGTGTTATTAACCTATTGTATGTGATATGAGTTCGTAGAGCTCAACTAAAACTTACAACAAATGGAGAATTGTAATGAAATAAGTAGAGTAGGAACAAAAGAGAAAGAGGCCAAAATATTGCTTGAGTGGAGAAATTCGTCCCTAATGACCAAAAGAGTCTTGTTGTACAACAATAAGTGTAAGCTCATGATATTCCTCCATTGAATGTGATGCAAGTTCGTAGAGCTCAACTAAATGTCGGTGTTTAAGGTTAAGGGTTAAGGTTTTAGGGCTTAGGGTTTAGGTTTTAAAGTAGGAAAAAAGTATAAAGAGGTCAACATGCTTATGAGAGGACATAAATCTAAAATCGTGTTATTAACCTATTGTATGTGATATGAAATCGTAGAGCTCAACTAAAACTTACTACAAATGGAGAATTGTAACGAAATAAGTAGAGTAGGAACAAAGGAGAAAAAGGCCAAAATATTGCTTGAGAGGAGAAATTCATCCCTAATGACCCAAAGAGTCTTGTTGTACCACAATAAGTGTAAGCTCATGAAATTCCTCCATTGAATGTGATGCAAGTTCGTAGAGCTCAACTAAATGTCGGTGTTTAAGGTTAAGGGTTAAGGTTTTATGGCTTAGGGTTTAGGTTTTAGAGTAGGAAAAAAGTATAAAGAGGTCAACATGCTTATGAGAGGACATAAATTTAAAATCGTGTTATTAACCTATTGTATGTGATATGAGTTCGTAGAGCTCAACTAAAACTTACTACAAATGGAGAATTGTAATGAAATAAGTAGAGTAGGAACAAAAGAGAAAGAGGCCAAAATATTGCTTGAGTGGAGAAATTCGTCCCTAATGACCAAAAGAGTCTTGTTGTACAACAATAAGTGTAAGCTCATGATATTCCTCCATTGAATGTGATGCAAGTTCGTAGAGCTCAACTAAATGTCGGTGTTTAAGGTTAAGGGTTAAGGTTTTAGGGCTTAGGGTTTAGGTTTTAAAGTAGGAAAAAAGTATAAAGAGGTCAACATGCTTATGAGAGGACATAAATCTAAAATCGTGTTATTAACCTATTGTATGTGATATGAAATCGTAGAGCTCAACTAAAACTTACTACAAATGGAGAATTGTAACGAAATAAGTAGAGTAGGAACAAAGGAGAAAAAGGCCAAAATATTGCTTGAGAGGAGAAATTCGTCCCTAATGACCCAAAGAGTCTTGTTGTACCACAATAAGTGTAAGCTCATGAAATTCCTCCATTGAATGTGATGCAAGTTCGTAGAGCTCAACTAAATGTCGGTGTTTAAGGTTAAGGGTTAAGGTTTTATGGCTTAGGGTTTAGGTTTTAGAGTAGGAAAAAAGTATAAAGAGGTCAACATGCTTATGAGAGGACATAAATTTAAAATCGTGTTATTAACCTATTGTATGTGATATTAGTTCGTAGAGCTCAACTAAAACTTACTAAAAATGGAGAATTGTAATAAAATATGTATTGTGCGAACAAAGGAGAAAGAGGCCAAAATATTGCTTCTGAGTGGAGAAATTCGTCCCTAATGACAAAAAGTGTCTTGTTGTACCACAATAAGTTTAAGCTCATGATATTCCTCCATTGATAGTGATGCAAGTTCGTAGAGCTCAACTAAATATCGGTGTTTAAGCTTAAGGGTTAAGGGTTTAGGCCATAGGGTTTAAGTTTTAGAGTTGGACAAAAGTATAAAGAGGCCAACATGCTTATGGAGGACATAAATTTAAAATCGTGTTATTAATCTATTGTATGTGATATGAGATCGTAGAGCTCAACTAAAACTTACTACAAATGGAGAATTGTAACGAAATAAGTAGAGTAGGAACAAAGGAGAAAGAGGCCAAAATATTGCTTGAGTGGAGAAATTCGTCCCTAATGACCAAAAGAGTCTTGTTGAACCACAATAAGTTTAAGCTCATGATATTCCTCCATTGAATGTGATGCAAGTTCGTAGAGCTTAACTAAATGTCGGTGTTTAAGGTTAAGGGTTAAGGGTTTAGGGATTAGGGTTTAGGTTTTAGAGTAGGACAAATGTATAAAGAGGTCAACATGGTTATGAGAGGACATAAATTTAAATCGTGTTGTTAATCTATTGTATGTGATATGAGTTTGAAGAGCTCAACTAAAACATACTACAAATGGAGAATTGTAATGAAATAAGTAGAGTAGGAACAAAGGAGAAAGAGGCCAAAATATTGCTTGAGTGGAGAAATTCGTCCCTAATGACCAAAAGAGTCTTGTTGTACCACAATAAGTGTAAGCTCATGATATTCCTCCATTGAATGTGATGCAAGTTCGTAGAGCTCAACTAAATGTCGGTGTTTAAGGTTAAGGGTTAAGGTTTTAGGGCTTAGGGTTTAGGTTTTAAAGTAGGAAAAAAGTATAAAGAGGTCAACATGCTTATGAGAGGACATAAATCTAAAATCGTGTTATTAACCTATTGTATGTGATATGAGATCGTAGAGCTCAACTAAAACTTACTACAAATGGAGAATTGTAACGAAATAAGTAGAGTAGGAACAAAGGAGAAAAAGGCCAAAATATTGCTTGAGAGGAGAAATTCGTCCCTAATGACCCAAAGAGTCTTGTTGTACCACAATAAGTGTAAGCTCATGAAATTCCTCCATTGAATGTGATGCAAGTTCGTAGAGCTCAACTAAATGTCGGTGTTTAAGGTTAAGGGTTAAGGTTTTATGGCTTAGGGTTTAGGTTTTAGAGTAGGAAAAAAGTATAAAGAGGTCAACATGCTTATGAGAGGACATAAATTTAAAATCGTGTTATTAACCTATTGTATGTGATATGAGTTCGTAGAGCTCAACTAAAACTTACTACAAATGGAGAATTGTAATGAAATAAGTAGAGTAGGAACAAAAGAGAAAGAGGCCAAAATATTGCTTGAGTGGAGAAATTCGTCCCTAATGACCAAAAGAGTCTTGTTGTACAACAATAAGTGTAAGCTCATGATATTCCTCCATTGAATGTGATGCAAGTTCGTAGAGCTCAACTAAATGTCGGTGTTTAAGGTTAAGGGTTAAGGTTTTAGGGCTTAGGGTTTAGGTTTTAAAGTAGGAAAAAAGTATAAAGAGGTCAACATGCTTATGAGAGGACATAAATCTAAAATCGTGTTATTAACCTATTGTATGTGATATGAAATCGTAGAGCTCAACTAAAACTTACTACAAATGGAGAATTGTAACGAAATAAGTAGAGTAGGAACAAAGGAGAAAAAGGCCAAAATATTGCTTGAGAGGAGAAATTCGTCCCTAATGACCCAAAGAGTCTTGTTGTACCACAATAAGTGTAAGCTCATGAAATTCCTCCATTGAATGTGATGCAAGTTCGTAGAGCTCAACTAAATGTCGGTGTTTAAGGTTAAGGGTTAAGGTTTTATGGCTTAGGGTTTAGGTTTTAGAGTAGGAAAAAAGTATAAAGAGGTCAACATGCTTATGAGAGGACATAAATTTAAAATCGTGTTATTAACCTATTGTATGTGATATGAGTTCGTAGAGCTCAACTAAAACTTACTAAAAATGGAGAATTGTAATAAAATATGTATTGTGCGAACAAAGGAGAAAGAGGCCAAAATATTGCTTTTGAGTGGAGAAATTCGTCCCTAATGACAAAAAGTGTCTTGTTGTACCACAATAAGTTTAAGCTCATGATATTCCTCCATTGATAGTGATGCAAGTTCGTAGAGCTCAACTAAATGTCGGTGTTTAAGCTTAAGGGTTAAGGGTTTAGGCCATAGGGTTTAAGTTTTAGAGTTGGACAAAAGTATAAAGAGGCCAACATGCTTATGGAGGACATAAATTTAAAATCGTGTTATTAATCTATTGTATGTGATATGAGATCGTAGAGCTCAACTAAAACTTACTACAAATGGAGAATTGTAACGAAATAAGTAGAGTAGGAACAAAGGAGAAAGAGGCCAAAATATTGCTTGAGTGGAGAAATTCGTCCCTAATGACCAAAAGAGTCTTGTTGAACCACAATAAGTTTAAGCTCATGATATTCCTCCATTGAATGTGATGCAAGTTCGTAGAGCTTAACTAAATGTCGGTGTTTAAGGTTAAGGGTTAAGGGTTTAGGGATTAGGGTTTAGGTTTTAGAGTAGGACAAATGTATAAAGAGGTCAACATGGTTATGAGAGGACATAAATTTAAATCGTGTTGTTAATCTATTGTATGTGATATGAGTTTGAAGAGCTCAACTAAAACATACTACAAATGGAGAATTGTAATGAAATAAGTAGAGTAGGAACAAAGGAGAAAGAGGCCAAAATATTGCTTGAGTGGAGAAATTCGTCCCTAATGACCAAAAGAGTCTTGTTGTACCACAATAAGTGTAAGCTCATGATATTCCTCCATTGAATGTGATGCAAGTTCGTAGAGCTCAACTAAATGTCGGTGTTTAAGGTTAAGGGTTAAGGTTTTAGGGCTTAGGGTTTAGGTTTTAAAGTAGGAAAAAAGTATAAAGAGGTCAACATGCTTATGAGAGGACATAAATTTAAAATCGTGTTATTAACCTATTGTATGTGATATGAGTTCGTAGAGCTCAACTAAAACTTACTACAAATGGAGAATTGTAATGAAATAAGTAGAGTAGGAACAAAAGAGAAAGAGGCCAAAATATTGCTTGAGTGGAGAAATTCGTCCCTAATGACCCAAAGAGTCTTGTTGTACCACAATAAGTGTAAGCTCATGAAATTCCTCCATTGAATGTGATGCAAGTTCGTAGAGCTCAACTAAATGTCGGTGTTTAAGGTTAAGGGTTAAGGTTTTATGGCTTAGGGTTTAGGTTTTAGAGTAGGAAAAAAGTATAAAGAGGTCAACATGCTTATGAGAGGACATAAATTTAAAATCGTGTTATTAACCTATTGTATGTGATATGAGTTCGTAGAGCTCAACTAAAACTTACTACAAATGGAGAATTGTAATGAAATAAGTAGAGTAGGAACAAAAGAGAAAGAGGCCAAAATATTGCTTGAGTGGAGAAATTCGTCCCTAATGACCAAAAGAGTCTTGTTGTACAACAATAAGTGTAAGCTCATGATATTCCTCCATTGAATGTGATGCAAGTTCGTAGAGCTCAACTAAATGTCGGTGTTTAAGGTTAAGGGTTAAGGTTTTAGGGCTTAGGGTTTAGGTTTTAAAGTAGGAAAAAAGTATAAAGAGGTCAACATGCTTATGAGAGGACATAAATCTAAAATCGTGTTATTAACCTATTGTATGTGATATGAAATCGTAGAGCTCAACTAAAACTTACTACAAATGGAGAATTGTAACGAAATAAGTAGAGTAGGAACAAAAGAGAAAAAGGCCAAAATATTGCTTGAGAGGAGAAATTCGTCCCTAATGACCCAAAGAGTCTTGTTGTACCACAATAAGTGTAAGCTCATGAAATTCCTCCATTGAATGTGATGCAAGTTCGTAGAGCTCAACTAAATGTCGGTGTTTAAGGTTAAGGGTTAAGGTTTTATGGCTTAGGGTTTAGGTTTTAGAGTAGGAAAAAAGTATAAAGAGGTCAACATGCTTATGAGAGGACATAAATTTAAAATCGTGTTATTAACCTATTGTATGTGATATGAGTTCGTAGAGCTCAACTAAAACTTACTACAAATGGAGAATTGTAATGAAATAAGTAGAGTAGGAACAAAAGAGAAAGAGGCCAAAATATTGCTTGAGTGGAGAAATTCGTCCCTAATGACCAAAAGAGTCTTGTTGTACAACAATAAGTGTAAGCTCATGATATTCCTCCATTGAATGTGATGCAAGTTCGTAGAGCTCAACTAAATGTCGGTGTTTAAGGTTAAGGGTTAAGGTTTTAGGGCTTAGGGTTTAGGTTTTAAAGTAGGAAAAAAGTATAAAGAGGTCAACATGCTTATGAGAGGACATAAATCTAAAATCGTGTTATTAACCTATTGTATGTGATATGAAATCGTAGAGCTCAACTAAAACTTACTACAAATGGAGAATTGTAACGAAATAAGTAGAGTAGGAACAAAGGAGAAAAAGGCCAAAATATTGCTTGAGAGGAGAAATTCGTCCCTAATGACCCAAAGAGTCTTGTTGTACCACAATAAGTGTAAGCTCATGAAATTCCTCCATTGAATGTGATGCAAGTTCGTAGAGCTCAACTAAATGTCGGTGTTTAAGGTTAAGGGTTAAGGTTTTATGGCTTAGGGTTTAGGTTTTAGAGTAGGAAAAAAGTATAAAGAGGTCAACATGCTTATGAGAGGACATAAATTTAAAATCGTGTTATTAACCTATTGTATGTGATATGAGTTCGTAGAGCTCAACTAAAACTTACTAAAAATGGAGAATTGTAATAAAATATGTATTGTGCGAACAAAGGAGAAAGAGGCCAAAATATTGCTTTTGAGTGGAGAAATTCGTCCCTAATGACAAAAAGTGTCTTGTTGTACCACAATAAGTTTAAGCTCATGATATTCCTCCATTGATAGTGATGCAAGTTCGTAGAGCTCAACTAAATGTCGGTGTTTAAGCTTAAGGGTTAAGGGTTTAGGCCATAGGGTTTAAGTTTTAGAGTTGGACAAAAGTATAAAGAGGTCAACATGCTTATGAGAGGACATAAATCTAAAATCGTGTTATTAACCTATTGTATGTGATATGAAATCGTAGAGCTCAACTAAAACTTACTACAAATGGAGAATTGTAACGAAATAAGTAGAGTAGGAACAAAAGAGAAAAAGGCCAAAATATTGCTTGAGAGGAGAAATTCGTCCCTAATGACCCAAAGAGTCTTGTTGTACCACAATAAGTGTAAGCTCATGAAATTCCTCCATTGAATGTGATGCAAGTTCGTAGAGCTCAACTAAATGTCGGTGTTTAAGGTTAAGGGTTAAGGTTTTATGGCTTAGGGTTTAGGTTTTAGAGTAGGAAAAAAGTATAAAGAGGTCAACATGCTTATGAGAGGACATAAATTTAAAATCGTGTTATTAACCTATTGTATGTGATATGAGTTCGTAGAGCTCAACTAAAACTTACTACAAATGGAGAATTGTAATGAAATAAGTAGAGTAGGAACAAAAGAGAAAGAGGCCAAAATATTGCTTGAGTGGAGAAATTCGTCCCTAATGACCAAAAGAGTCTTGTTGTACAACAATAAGTGTAAGCTCATGATATTCCTCCATTGAATGTGATGCAAGTTCGTAGAGCTCAACTAAATGTCGGTGTTTAAGGTTAAGGGTTAAGGTTTTAGGGCTTAGGGTTTAGGTTTTAAAGTAGGAAAAAAGTATAAAGAGGTCAACATGCTTATGAGAGGACATAAATCTAAAATCGTGTTATTAACCTATTGTATGTGATATGAAATCGTAGAGCTCAACTAAAACTTACTACAAATGGAGAATTGTAACGAAATAAGTAGAGTAGGAACAAAGGAGAAAAAGGCCAAAATATTGCTTGAGAGGAGAAATTCGTCCCTAATGACCCAAAGAGTCTTGTTGTACCACAATAAGTGTAAGCTCATGAAATTCCTCCATTGAATGTGATGCAAGTTCGTAGAGCTCAACTAAATGTCGGTGTTTAAGGTTAAGGGTTAAGGTTTTATGGCTTAGGGTTTAGGTTTTAGAGTAGGAAAAAAGTATAAAGAGGTCAACATGCTTATGAGAGGACATAAATTTAAAATCGTGTTATTAACCTATTGTATGTGATATGAGTTCGTAGAGCTCAACTAAAACTTACTAAAAATGGAGAATTGTAATAAAATATGTATTGTGCGAACAAAGGAGAAAGAGGCCAAAATATTGCTTTTGAGTGGAGAAATTCGTCCCTAATGACAAAAAGTGTCTTGTTGTACCACAATAAGTTTAAGCTCATGATATTCCTCCATTGATAGTGATGCAAGTTCGTAGAGCTCAACTAAATGTCGGTGTTTAAGCTTAAGGGTTAAGGGTTTAGGCCATAGGGTTTAAGTTTTAGAGTTGGACAAAAGTATAAAGAGGCCAACATGCTTATGGAGGACATAAATTTAAAATCGTGTTATTAACCTATTGTATGTGATATTAGTTCGTAGAGCTCAACTAAAACTTACTAAAAATGGAGAATTGTAATAAAATATGTATTGTGCGAACAAAGGAGAAAGAGGCCAAAATATTGCTTCTGAGTGGAGAAATTCGTCCCTAATGACAAAAAGTGTCTTGTTGTACCACAATAAGTTTAAGCTCATGATATTCCTCCATTGATAGTGATGCAAGTTCGTAGAGCTCAACTAAATATCGGTGTTTAAGCTTAAGGGTTAAGGGTTTAGGCCATAGGGTTTAAGTTTTAGAGTTGGACAAAAGTATAAAGAGGCCAACATGCTTATGGAGGACATAAATTTAAAATCGTGTTATTAATCTATTGTATGTGATATGAGATCGTAGAGCTCAACTAAAACTTACTACAAATGGAGAATTGTAACGAAATAAGTAGAGTAGGAACAAAGGAGAAAGAGGCCAAAATATTGCTTGAGTGGAGAAATTCGTCCCTAATGACCAAAAGTCTTGTTGTACCACAATAAGTGTAAGCTCATGAAATTCCTCCATTGAATGTGATGCAAGTTCGTAGAGCTCAACTAAATGTCGGTATTTAAGGTTAAGGGTTAAGGTTTTATGGCTTAGGGTTTAGGTTTTAGAGTAGGAAAAAAGTATAAAGAGGTCAACATGCTTATGAGAGGACATAAATTTAAAATCGTGTTATTAACCTATTGTATGTGATATGAGTTCGTAGAGCTCAACTAAAACTTACAACAAATGGAGAATTGTAATGAAATAAGTAGAGTAGGAACAAAGAGAAAGAGGCCAAAATATTGCTTGAGTGGAGAAATTCGTCCCTAATGACCAAAAGAGTCTTGTTGTACAACAATAAGTGTAAGCTCATGATATTCCTCCATTGAATGTGATGCAAGTTCGTAGAGCTCAACTAAATGTCGGTGTTTAAGGTTAAGGGTTAAGGTTTTAGGGCTTAGGGTTTAGGTTTTAAAGTAGGAAAAAAGTATAAAGAGGTCAACATGCTTATGAGAGGACATAAATTTAAAATCGTGTTATTAACCTATTGTATGTGATATGAAATCGTAGAGCTCAACTAAAACTTACTACAAATGGAGAATTGTAACGAAATAAGTAGAGTAGGAACAAAGGAGAAAAAGGCCAAAATATTGCTTGAGAGGAGAAATTCATCCCTAATGACCCAAAGAGTCTTGTTGTACCACAATAAGTGTAAGCTCATGAAATTCCTCCATTGAATGTGATGCAAGTTCGTAGAGCTCAACTAAATGTCGGTGTTTAAGGTTAAGGGTTAAGGTTTTATGGCTTAGGGTTTAGGTTTTAGAGTAGGAAAAAAGTATAAAGAGGTCAACATGCTTATGAGAGGACATAAATTTAAAATCGTGTTATTAACCTATTGTATGTGATATGAGTTCGTAGAGCTCAACTAAAACTTACTACAAATGGAGAATTGTAATGAAATAAGTAGAGTAGGAACAAAAGAGAAAGAGGCCAAAATATTGCTTGAGTGGAGAAATTCGTCCCTAATGACCAAAAGAGTCTTGTTGTACAACAATAAGTGTAAGCTCATGATATTCCTCCATTGAATGTGATGCAAGTTCGTAGAGCTCAACTAAATGTCGGTGTTTAAGGTTAAGGGTTAAGGTTTTAGGGCTTAGGGTTTAGGTTTTAAAGTAGGAAAAAAGTATAAAGAGGTCAACATGCTTATGAGAGGACATAAATCTAAAATCGTGTTATTAACCTATTGTATGTGATATGAAATCGTAGAGCTCAACTAAAACTTACTACAAATGGAGAATTGTAACGAAATAAGTAGAGTAGGAACAAAGGAGAAAAAGGCCAAAATATTGCTTGAGAGGAGAAATTCGTCCCTAATGACCCAAAGAGTCTTGTTGTACCACAATAAGTGTAAGCTCATGAAATTCCTCCATTGAATGTGATGCAAGTTCGTAGAGCTCAACTAAATGTCGGTGTTTAAGGTTAAGGGTTAAGGTTTTATGGCTTAGGGTTTAGGTTTTAGAGTAGGAAAAAAGTATAAAGAGGTCAACATGCTTATGAGAGGACATAAATTTAAAATCGTGTTATTAACCTATTGTATGTGATATTAGTTCGTAGAGCTCAACTAAAACTTACTAAAAATGGAGAATTGTAATAAAATATGTATTGTGCGAACAAAGGAGAAAGAGGCCAAAATATTGCTTTGAGTGGAGAAATTCGTCCCTAATGACAAAAAGTGTCTTGTTGTACCACAATAAGTTTAAGCTCATGATATTCCTCCATTGATAGTGATGCAAGTTCGTAGAGCTCAACTAAATATCGGTGTTTAAGCTTAAGGGTTAAGGGTTTAGGCCATAGGGTTTAAGTTTTAGAGTTGGACAAAAGTATAAAGAGGCCAACATGCTTATGGAGGACATAAATTTAAAATCGTGTTATTAATCTATTGTATGTGATATGAGATCGTAGAGCTCAACTAAAACTTACTACAAATGGAGAATTGTAACGAAATAAGTAGAGTAGGAACAAAGGAGAAAGAGGCCAAAATATTGCTTGAGTGGAGAAATTCGTCCCTAATGACCAAAAGAGTCTTGTTGAACCACAATAAGTTTAAGCTCATGATATTCCTCCATTGAATGTGATGCAAGTTCGTAGAGCTTAACTAAATGTCGGTGTTTAAGGTTAAGGGTTAAGGGTTTAGGGATTAGGGTTTAGGTTTTAGAGTAGGACAAAATGTATAAAGAGGTCAACATGGTTATGAGAGGACATAAATTTAAAATCGTGTTGTTAATCTATTGTATGTGATATGAGTTTGAAGAGCTCAACTAAAACTTACTACAAATGGAGAATTGTAATGAAATAAGTAGAGTAGGAACAAAGGAGAAAGAGGCCAAAATATTGCTTGAGTGGAGAAATTCGTCCCTAATGACCAAAAGAGTCTTGTTGTACCACAATAAGTGTAAGCTCATGATATTCCTCCATTGAATGTGATGCAAGTTCGTAGAGCTCAACTAAATGTCGGTGTTTAAGGTTAAGGGTTAAGGTTTTAGGGCTTAGGGTTTAGGTTTTAAAGTAGGAAAAAAGTATAAAGAGGTCAACATGCTTATGAGAGGACATAAATCTAAAATCGTGTTATTAACCTATTGTATGTGATATGAGTCGTAGAGCTCAACTAAAACTTACTACAAATGGAGAATTGTAAGAAATAAGTAGAGTAGGAACAAAGGAGAAAAGGCCAAAATATTGCTTGAGAGGAGAAATTCGTCCCTAATGACCAAAGAGTCTTGTTGTACCACAATAAGTGTAAGCTCATGAAATTCCTCCATTGAATGTGATGCAAGTTCGTAGAGCTCAACTAAATGTCGGTGTTTAAGGTTAAGGGTTAAGGTTTTATGGCTTAGGGTTTAGGTTTTAGAGTAGGAAAAAGTATAAAGAGGTCAACATGCTTATGAGAGGACATAAATTTAAAATCGTGTTATTAACCTATTGTATGTGATATGAGTTCGTAGAGCTCAACTAAAACTTACTACAAATGGAGAATTGTAATGAAATAAGTAGAGTAGGAACAAAGAGAAAGAGGCCAAAATATTGCTTGAGTGGAGAAATTCGTCCCTAATGACCAAAAGAGTCTTGTTGTACCACAATAAGTGTAAGCTCATGATATTCCTCCATTGAATGTGATGCAAGTTCGTAGAGCTCAACTAAATGTCGGTGTTTAAGGTTAAGGGTTAAGGTTTAGGGCTTAGGGTTTAGGTTTTAAAGTAGGAAAAAAGTATAAAGAGGTCAACATGCTTATGAGAGGACATAAATTTAAAATCGTGTTATTAACCTATTGTATGTGATATGATTCGTAGAGCTCAACTAAAACTTACTACAAATGGAGAATTGTAACGAAATAAGTAGAGTAGGAACAAAGGAGAAAAAGGCCAAAATATTGCTTGAGAGGAGAAATTCGTCCCTAATGACCAAAGAGTCTTGTTGTACCACAATAAGTGTAAGCTCATGAAATTCCTCCATTGAATGTGATGCAAGTTCGTAGAGCTCAACTAAATGTCGGTGTTTAAGGTTAAGGGTTAAGGTTTAGGCTTAGGGTTTAGGTTTTAGAGTAGGAAAAAAGTATAAAGAGGTCAACATGCTTATGAGAGGACATAAATTTAAAATCGTGTTATTAACCTATTGTATGTGATATGAGTTCGTAGAGCTCAACTAAAACTTACTAAAAATGGAGAATTGTAATAAAATAGTATGTGCGAACAAAGGAGAAAGAGGCCAAAATATTGCTTTTGAGTGGAGAAATTCGTCCCTAATGACAAAAAGTGTCTTGTTGTACCACAATAAGTTAAGCTCATGATATTCCTCCATTGATAGTGATGCAAGTTCGTAGAGCTCAACTAAATGTCGGTGTTTAAGCTTAAGGGTTAAGGGTTTAGGCATAGGGTTTAGTTTTAGAGTTGGACAAAAGTATAAAGAGGCCAACATGCTTATGGAGGACATAAATTTAAAATCGTGTTATTAATCTATTGTATGTGATATGAGATCGTAGAGCTCAACTAAAACTTACTACAAATGGAGAATTGTAACGAAATAAGTAGAGTAGGAACAAAGGAGAAAGAGGCCAAAATATTGCTTGAGTGGAGAAATTCGTCCCTAATGACCAAAAGAGTCTTGTTGAACCACAATAAGTTTAAGCTCATGATATTCCTCCATTGAATGTGATGCAAGTTCGTAGAGCTCAACTAAATGTCGGTGTTTAAGGTTAAGGGTTAAGGGTTTAGGGATTAGGGTTTAGGTTTTAGAGTAGGACAAATGTATAAAGAGGTCAACATGTTATGAGAGGACATAAATTTAAAATCGTGTTGTTAATCTATTGTATGTGATATGAGTTTGAAGAGCTCAACTAAAACTACTACAAATGGAGAATTGTAAGAAATAAGTAGAGTAGGAACAAAGGAGAAAGAGGCCAAAATATTGCTTGAGTGGAGAAATTCGTCCCTAATGACCAAAAGAGTCTTGTTGTACCACAATAAGTGTAAGCTCATGATATTCCTCCATTGAATGTGATGCAAGTTCGTAGAGCTCAACTAAATGTCGGTGTTTAAGGTTAAGGGTTAAGGTTTTAGGGCTTAGGGTTTAGGTTTTAGAGTAGGAAAAAAGTATAAAGAGGTCAACATGCTTATGAGAGGACATAAATTTAAAATCGTGTTATTAACCTATTGTATGTGATATGAGTTCGTAGAGCTCAACTAAAACTTACTACAAATGGAGAATTGTAATGAAATAAGTAGAGTAGGAACAAAGGAGAAAGAGGCCAAAATATTGCTTGAGTGGAGAAATTCGTCCCTAATGACCCAAAGAGTCTTGTTGTACCACAATAAGTTAAGCTCATGAAATTCCTCCATTGAATGTGATGCAAGTTCGTAGAGCTCAACTAAATGTCGGTGTTTAAGGTTAAGGGTTAAGGTTTTATGGCTTAGGGTTTAGGTTTTAGAGTAGGAAAAAAGTATAAAGAGGTCAACATGCTTATGAGAGGACATAAATTTAAAATCGTGTTATTAACCTATTGTATGTGATATGAGTTCGTAGAGCTCAACTAAAACTTACTACAAATGGAGAATTGTAATGAAATAAGTAGAGTAGGAACAAAGGAGAAAGAGGCCAAAATATTGCTTGAGTGGAGAAATTCGTCCCTAATGACCAAAAGAGTCTTGTTGTACCACAATAAGTGTAAGCTCATGATATTCCTCCATTGAATGTGATGCAAGTTCGTAGAGCTCAACTAAATGTCGGTGTTTAAGGTTAAGGGTTAAGGTTTTAGGGCTTAGGGTTTAGGTTTTAAAGTAGGAAAAAAGTATAAAGAGGTCAACATGCTTATGAGAGGACATAAATCTAAAATCGTGTTATTAACCTATTGTATGTGATATGAAATCGTAGAGCTCAACTAAAACTTACTACAAATGGAGAATTGTAACGAAATAAGTAGAGTAGGAACAAAGGAGAAAAGGCCAAAATATTGCTTGAGAGGAGAAATTCGTCCCTAATGACCCAAAGAGTCTTGTTGTACCACAATAAGTGTAAGCTCATGAAATTCCTCCATTGAATGTGATGCAAGTTCGTAGAGCTCAACTAAATGTCGGTGTTTAAGGTTAAGGGTTAAGGTTTATGGCTTAGGGTTTAGGTTTTAGAGTAGGAAAAAAGTATAAAGAGGTCAACATGCTTATGAGAGGACATAAATTTAAAATCGTGTTATTAACCTATTGTATGTGATATGAGTTCGTAGAGCTCAACTAAAACTTACTACAAATGGAGAATTGTAATAAAATAGTAGTGCGAACAAAGGAGAAAGAGGCCAAAATATTGCTTGAGTGGAGAAATTCGTCCCTAATGACAAAAGTGTCTTGTTGTACCACAATAAGTTTAAGCTCATGATATTCCTCCATTGATAGTGATGCAAGTTCGTAGAGCTCAACTAAATGTCGGTGTTTAAGGTTAAGGGTTAAGGGTTTAGGCATAGGGTTTAAGTTTTAGAGTAGGACAAAAGTATAAAGAGGTCAACATGCTTATGGAGGACATAAATTTAAAATCGTGTTATTAATCTATTGTATGTGATATGAGTTCGTAGAGCTAAACTAAAACTTACTACAAATGGAAATTGTAAAGAAATAAGTAGAGTAGGAACAAAGGAGAAAAAGGCCAAAATATTGCTTGAGAGGAGAAATTCGTCCCTAATGACCAAAAGAGTCTTGTTGTACCACAATAAGTGTAAGCTCATATATTCCTCCATTGAATGTGATGCAAGTTCGTAGAGCTCAACTAAATGTCGGTGTTTAAGGTTAAGGGTTAAGGTTTATGGCTTAGGGTTTAGGTTTTAGAGTAGGAAAAAAGTATAAAGAGGTCAACATGCTTATGAGAGGACATAAATTTAAAATCGTGTTATTAACCTATTGTATGTGATATGAGTTCGTAGAGCTCAACTAAAACTTACTACAAATGGAGAATTGTAAAAAATAAGTAGGTAGGAACAAAGGAGAAAGAGGCCAAAATATTGCTTTTGAGTGGAGAAATTCGTCCCTAATGACAAAAAGTGTCTTGTTGTACCACAATAAGTTTAAGCTCATGATATTCCTCCATTGAATGTGATGCAAGTTCGTAGAGCTCAACTAAATGTCGGTGTTTAAGGTTAAGGGTTAAGGTTTAGGGCATAGGGTTTAGGTTTTAGAGTAGGAAAAAAGTATAAAGAGGTCAACATGCTTATGAGAGGACATAAATTTAAAATCGTGTTATTAATCTATTGTATGTGATATGAGTTCGTAAAGCTCAACTAAAACTTACTACAAATGGAGAATTGTAAAGAAATAAGTAGAGTAGGAACAAAGGAGAAAGAGGCCAAAATATTGCTTGAGTGGAGAAATTCGTCCCTAATGACCAAAAGAGTCTTGTTGTACCACAATAAGTTTAAGCTCATGATATTCCTCCATTGAATGTGATGCAAGTTCGTAGAGCTCAACTAAATGTCGGTGTTTAAGGTTAAGGGTTAGGGTTTAGAACTTAGGGTTTAGGTTTTAGAGTAGGACAAAAGTATAAAGATGTCAACAAGGTTATGAGAGGAGATAAATTTAAAATCGTGTTATTAATCTATTGTATGTGATATGAGTTCGTAGAGCTAAACTAAAACTTACTACAAATGGAGAATTGTAAAGAAATAAGTAGATAGGGACAAAGGAAAAAGAGGCCAAAATATTTCTTTTGAGTGGAGAAATTCGTCCCTAATGACCAAATGTGTCTTGATGCACCACAATAAGTTTAAGCTCATGATATTTCTCCATCGAATGTGAAGCAAGTTCGTAGAGCTCAACAAAATGTCGGTGTTTAAGGTTAAGGGTTAAGGATTTAGAACTTAGGGCTTAGGTTTTAGAGTAGGACAAAAGTGTAAAGAGGTCAAAAAGCTTCTGAGAGGACATAAATTTAAAATCGTGTTATTAATCTATTGTATGTGATATGAGTTCGTAGAGGTAAACTAAAACTTACTACAAATGGAAAATTGTAAAGAAATAAGTAGAGTAGGAACAAAGGAGAAAGAGGCCAAAATATTTCTTTTTAGTGGAGAAATTCGTCCCTAATGACCAAAAGTGTCTCGATGCACCACAATAAGTTTAAGCTTATGATATTCCTCCATTGAATGTGATGCAAGTTCGTAGAGCTCAACTAAATGTCGGTGTTTAAGGTTAAGGATTAAGGTTTAGGGCTTAGGGTTTAAGTTTTAGAGTAGGACAAAAGTATAAAGAGGTCAACAAGCTTATGAGAGGAGATAAATTTAAAATCGTGTTATTAATCTATTGTATGTGATATGAGTTCGTAAGCTCAACTAAAACTTACTACAAATGGAGAATTGTAAAGAAATAAGTAGAGTAGGAACAAAGGAGAAAGAGGCCAAAATATTGCTTGAGTGGAGAAATTCGTCCCTAATGACCAAAAGAGTCTTGTTGTACCACCAATAAGTCTAAGCTCATGATATTCCTCCATTGAATGTGATGCAAGTTCGTAGAGCTCAACTAAATGTCGGTGTTTAAGGTTAAGGGTTAGGGTTTAGGGCTTAGGGTTTAGGTTTTAGAGTAGGAAAAAGTATAAAAGGTCAACATGCTTATGAGAGGACATAAATTTAAAATCGTGTTATTAATCTATTGTATGTGATATGAGTTCGTAGAGCTCAACTAAAACTTACTACAAATGGAGAATTGTAACGAAATAAGTAGAGTAGGACAAAGGAAAAAGAGGCCAAAATATTGCTTTTGAGTGGAGAAATTCGTCCCCTAATGACCAAATGTCTTTGTGTACCACAATAAGTTTAAGCTCATGATATTCCTCCATCGAATGTGATGCAAGTTCGTAGAGCTCAACAAAATGTCGGTGTTTAAGGTTTAAGGGTTAAGGTTTAGGCTTAGGGTTTAGGTTTTAGAGTAGACAAAAGTATAAAGAGGCCAACATGCTTATGGAGGACATAAATTTAAAATCGTTTTTAATCTATTGTATGTGATATGAGTTCGTAGAGCTCAACTAAAACTTACTACAAATGGAGAATTGTAACAAAATAAGTAGAGTAGGAACAAAGGAAAAGAGGCCAAAAATTGCTTTGAGTGGAGAAATTCGTCCCTATGACCAAAAGTGTCTTGTTGTACCACAATAAGTTTAAGCTCATGATATTCTCCATCGAATGTGAACAAGTTCGTAGAGCTCAACAAATGTGGTGTTTAAGGTTAAGGGTTAAGGTTTAGGATTAGGGTTAGGTTTTAGAGTAGGACAAAAGTATAAAGAGGTCAAAGCTTATGAGAGGACATAAATTAAAATCGTGTTATTAATCTATTGTATGTGATATGAGTTCGTAGAGCTAACTAAAACTTACTACAAATGGAAATTGTAAAGAAATAAGTATGAGTAGGAACCAAAGGAGAAAAGGCCAAAATATTGCTTTGAGTGGAGAAATTCGTCCCTAATGACCAAAAGTGTCTTGTTGTACCACAATAAGTTTAAGCTCATGA